>NW_026972504.1:0-100228 GCF_036711695.1 Zophobas morio | reverse complement strand
ATTCTGGCGTTCGTAGATACAAGAAAACTGTTAAAATTCTTCAGAAACGTCACTTTTGAAGTGTTTTCTTGTACTTTTAAGCCAATCAGATACCCTGCGGGCTCGGAAAGTGCAACGAAACCATCAAATTTTAGCTAGAAACTGTATTTTTGTCGATTTTTATTGAATTTGAACTATATTTCAACGTTTTTTGATGGTTCTGAGCCACCAAACACCCTTAAAGCATGCAGAATCGACTCAGAATAGGAAAAGGAGACGTTTAGGTCAATTTTATGCATTCTGGCGTTCGTAGATACAAGAAAACTGTTAAAATTCTTCAGAAACGTCACTTTTGAAGTGTTTTCTTGTACTTTTAAGCCAATCAGATACCCTACGGGCTCGGAAAGTGCAACGAAACCATCAAATTTTAGCTAGAGACTGTATTTTTGTCGATTTTTATTGAATTTGAACTATATTTCAACGTTTTTTGATGGTTCTGAGCCACCAAACACACTTAAAGCATGCAGAATCGACTCAGAATAGGAAAAGGAGACGTTTAGGTCAATTTTATGCATTCTGGCGTTCGTAGATACAAGAAAACTGTTAAAATTCTTCAGAAACGTCACTTTTGAAGTGTTTTCTTGTACTTTTAAGCCAATCAGATACCCTACGGGCTCGGAAAGTGCAACGAAACCATCAAATTTTAGCTAGAAACTGTATTTTTGTCGATTTTTATTGAATTTGAACTATATTTCAACGTTTTTATTGAATTTGAACTATATTTCAACGTTTTTTGATGGTTCTGAGCCACCAAACACACTTAAAGCATGCAGAATCGACTCAGAATAGGAAAAGGAGACGTTTAGGTCAATTTTATGCATTCTGGCGTTCGTAGATACAAGAAAACTGTTAAAATTCTTCAGAAACGTCACTTTTGAAGTGTTTTCTTGTACTTTTAAGCCAATCAGATACCCTACGGGCTCGGAAAGTGCAACGAAACCATCAAATTTTAGCTAGAAACTGTATTTTTGTCGATTTTTATTGAATTTGAACTATATTTCAACGTTTTTTGATGGTTCTGAGCCACCAAACACACTTAAAGCATGCAGAATCGACTCAGAATAGGAAAAGGAGACGTTTAGGTCAATTTTATGCATTCTGGCGTTCGTCGATACAAGAAAACTGTTAAAATTCTTCAGAAACGTCACTTTTGAAGTGTTTTCTTGTACTTTTAAGCCAATCAGATACCCAACGGGCTCGGAAAGTGCAACGAAACCATCAAATTTTAGCTAGAAACTGTATTTTTGTCGATTTTTATTGAATTTGAACTATATTTCAACGTTTTTTGATGGTTCTGAGCCACCAAACACACTTAAAGCATGCAGAATCGACTCAGAATAGGAAAAGGAGACGTTTAGGTCAATTTTATGCATTCTGGCGTTCGTAGATACAAGAAAACTGTTAAAATTCTTCAGAAACGTCACTTTTGAAGTGTTTTCTTGTACTTTTAAGCTAATCAGATACCCTACGGGCTCGGAAAGTGCAACGAAACCATCAAATTTTAGCTAGAAACTGTATTTTTGTCGATTTTTATTGAATTTGAACTATATTTCAACGTTTTTTTATGGTTCTGAGCCACCAAACACACTTAAAGCATGCAGAATCGACTCAGAATAGGAAAAGGAGACGTTTAGGTCAATTTTATGCATTCTGGCGTTCGTAGATACAAGAAAACTGTTAAAATTCTTCAGAAACGTCACTTTTGAAGTGTTTTCTTGTACTTTTAAGCCAATCAGATACCCTACGGGCTCGGAAAGTGCAACGAAACCATCAAATTTTAGCTAGAAACTGTATTTTTGTCGATTTTTATTGAATTTGAACTATATTTCAACGTTTTTTGATGGTTCTGAGCCACCAAACACACTTAAAGCATGCAGAATCGACTCAGAATAGGAAAAGGAGACGTTTAGGTCAATTTTATGCATTCTGGCGTTCGTAGATACAAGAAAACTGTTAAAATTCTTCAGAAACGTCACTTTTCAAGTGTTTTCTTGTACTTTTAAGCCAATCAGATATCCTACGGGCTCGGAAAGTGCAACGAAACCATCAAATTTTAGCTAGAAACTGTATTTTTGTCGATTTTTATTGAATTTGAACTATATTTCAACGTTTTTTGATGGTTCTGAGCCACCAAACACACTTAAAGCATGCAGAATCGACTCAGAATAGGAAAAGGAGACGTTTAGGTCAATTTTATGCATTCTGGCGTTCGTAGATACAAGAAAACTGTTAAAATTCTTCAGAAACGTCACTTTTGAAGTGTTTTCTTGTACTTTTAAGCCAATCAGATACCCTGCGGGCTCGGAAAGTGCAACGAAACCATCAAATTTTAGCTAGAAACTGTATTTTTGTCGATTTTTATTGAATTTGAACTATATTTCAACGTTTTTTGATGGTTCTGAGCCACCAAACACCCTTAAAGCATGCAGAATCGACTCAGAATAGGAAAAGGAGACGTTTAGGTCAATTTTATGCATTCTGGCGTTCGTAGATACAAGAAAACTGTTAAAATTCTTCAGAAACGTCACTTTTGAAGTGTTTTCTTGTACTTTTAAGCCAATCAGATACCCTACGGGCTCGGAAAGTGCAACGAAACCATCAAATTTTAGCTAGAGACTGTATTTTTGTCGATTTTTATTGAATTTGAACTATATTTCAACGTTTTTTGATGGTTCTGAGCCACCAAACACACTTAAAGCATGCAGAATCGACTCAGAATAGGAAAAGGAGACGTTTAGGTCAATTTTATGCATTCTGGCGTTCGTAGATACAAGAAAACTGTTAAAATTCTTCAGAAACGTCACTTTTGAAGTGTTTTCTTGTACTTTTAAGCCAATCAGATACCCTACGGGCTCGGAAAGTGCAACGAAACCATCAAATTTTAGCTAGAAACTGTATTTTTGTCGATTTTTATTGAATTTGAACTATATTTCAACGTTTTTTGATGGTTCTGAGCCACCAAACACACTTAAAGCATGCAGAATCGACTCAGAATAGGAAAAGGAGACGTTTAGGTCAATTTTATGCATTCTGGCGTTCGTAGATACAAGAAAACTGTTAAAATTCTTCAGAAACGTCACTTTTGAAGTGTTTTCTTGTACTTTTAAGCCAATCAGATACCCTACGGGCTCGGAAAGTGCAACGAAACCATCAAATTTTAGCTAGAAACTGTATTTTTGTCGATTTTTATTGAATTTGAACTATATTTCAACGTTTTTTGATGGTTCTGAGCCACCAAACACACTTAAAGCATGCAGAATCGACTCAGAATAGGAAAAGGAGACGTTTAGGTCAATTTTATGCATTCTGGCGTTCGTAGATACAAGAAAACTGTTAAAATTCTTCAGAAACGTCACTTTTCAAGTGTTTTCTTGTACTTTTAAGCCAATCAGATACCCTACGGGCTCGGAAAGTGCAACGAAACCATCAAATTTTAGCTAGAAACTGTATTTTTGTCGATTTTTATTGAATTTGAACTATATTTCAACGTTTTTTGATGGTTCTGAGCCACCAAACACACTTAAAGCATGCAGAATCGACTCAGAATAGGAAAAGGAGACGTTTAGGTCAATTTTATGCATTCTGGCGTTCGTAGATACAAGAAAACTGTTAAAATTCTTCAGAAACGTCACTTTTGAAGTGTTTTCTTGTACTTTTAAGCCAATCAGATACCCTACGGGCTCGGAAAGTGCAACGAAACCATCAAATTTTAGCTAGAAACTGTATTTTTGTCGATTTTTATTGAATTTGAACTATATTTCAACGTTTTTTGATGGTTCTGAGCCACCAAACACACTTAAAGCATGCAGAATCGACTCAGAATAGGAAAAGGAGACGTTTAGGTCAATTTTATGCATTCTGGCGTTCGTAGATACAAGAAAACTGTTAAAATTCTTCAGAAACGTCACTTTTGAAGTGTTTTCTTGTACTTTTAAGCCAATCAGATACCCTACGGGCTCGGAAAGTGCAACGAAACCATCAAATTTTAGCTAGAAACTGTATTTTTGTCGATTTTTATTGAATTTGAACTATATTTCAACGTTTTTTGATGGTTCTGAGCCACCAAACACACTTAAAGCATGCAGAATCGACTCAGAATAGGAAAAGGAGACGTTTAGGTCAATTTTATGCATTCTGGCGTTCGTAGATACAAGAAAACTGTTAAAATTCTTCAGAAACGTCACTTTTGAAGTGTTTTCTTGTACTTTTAAGCCAATCAGATACCCTACGGGCTCGGAAAGTGCAACGAAACCATCAAATTTTAGCTAGAAACTGTATTTTTGTCGATTTTTATTGAATTTGAACTATATTTCAACGTTTTTTGATGGTTCTGAGCCACCAAACACACTTAAAGCATGCAGAATCGACTCAGAATAGGAAAAGGAGACGTTTAGGTCAATTTTATGCATTCTGGCGTTCGTAGATACAAGAAAACTGTTAAAATTCTTCAGAAACGTCACTTTTGAAGTGTTTTCTTGTACTTTTAAGCTAATCAGATACCCTACGGGCTCGGAAAGTGCAACGAAACCATCAAATTTTAGCTAGAAACTGTATTTTTGTCGATTTTTATTGAATTTGAACTATATTTCAACGTTTTTTTATGGTTCTGAGCCACCAAACACACTTAAAGCATGCAGAATCGACTCAGAATAGGAAAAGGAGACGTTTAGGTCAATTTTATGCATTCTGGCGTTCGTAGATACAAGAAAACTGTTAAAATTCTTCAGAAACGTCACTTTTGAAGTGTTTTCTTGTACTTTTAAGCCAATCAGATACCCTACGGGCTCGGAAAGTGCAACGAAACCATCAAATTTTAGCTAGAAACTGTATTTTTGTCGATTTTTATTGAATTTGAACTATATTTCAACGTTTTTTGATGGTTCTGAGCCACCAAACACACTTAAAGCATGCAGAATCGACTCAGAATAGGAAAAGGAAACGTTTAGGTCAATTTTATGCATTCTGGCGTTCGTAGATACAAGAAAACTGTTAAAATTCTTCAGAAACGTCACTTTTCAAGTGTTTTCTTGTACTTTTAAGCCAATCAGATACCCTACGGGCTCGGAAAGTGCAACGAAACCATCAAATTTTAGCTAGAAACTGTATTTTTGTCGATTTTTATTGAATTTGAACTAAATTTCAACGTTTTTTGATGGTTCTGAGCCACCAAACACACTTAAAGCATGCAGAATCGACTCAGAATAGGAAAAGGAGACGTTTAGGTCAATTTTATGCATTCTGGCGTTCGTAGATACAAGAAAACTGTTAAAATTCTTCAGAAACGTCACTTTTGAAGTGTTTTCTTGTACTTTTAAGCCAATCAGATACCCTACGGGCTCGGAAAGTGCAACGAAACCATCAAATTTTAGCTAGAAACTGTATTTTTGTCGATTTTTATTGAATTTGAACTATATTTCAACGTTTTTTGATGGTTCTGAGCCACCAAACACACTTAAAGCATGCAGAATCGACTCAGAATAGGAAAAGGAGACGTTTAGGTCAATTTTATGCATTCTGGCGTTCGTAGATACAAGAAAACTGTTAAAATTCTTCAGAAACGTCACTTTTGAAGTGTTTTCTTGTACTTTTAAGCCAATCAGATACCCTACGGGCTCGGAAAGTGCAACGAAACCATCAAATTTTAGCTAGAAACTGTATTTTTGTCGATTTTTATTGAATTTGAACTATATTTCAACGTTTTTTGATGGTTCTGAGCCACCAAACACACTTAAAGCATGGAGAATCGACTCAGAATAGGAAAAGGAGACGTTTAGGTCAATTTTATGCATTCTGGCGTTCGTAGATACAAGAAAACTGTTAAAATTCTTCAGAAACGTCACTTTTGAAGTGTTTTCTTGTACTTTTAAGCCAATCAGATACCCTACGGGCTCGGAAAGTGCAACGAAACCATCAAATTTTAGCTAGAAACTGTATTTTTGTCGATTTTTATTGAATTTGAACTATATTTCAACGTTTTTTGATGGTTCTGAGCCACCAAACACACTTAAAGCATGCAAAATCGACTCAGAATAGGAAAAGGAGACGTTTAGGTCAATTTTATGCATTCTGGCGTTCGTAGATACAAGAAAACTGTTAAAATTCTTCAGAAACGTCACTTTTGAAGTGTTTTCTTGTACTTTTAAGCCAATCAGATACCCTACGGGCTCGGAAAGTGCAACGAAACCATCAAATTTTAGCTAGAAACTGTATTTTTGTCGATTTTTATTGAATTTGAACTATATTTCAACGTTTTTTGATGGTTCTGAGCCACCAAACACACTTAAAGCATGCAGAATCGACTCAGAATAGGAAAAGGAGACGTTTAGGTCAATTTTATGCATTCTGGCGTTCGTAGATACAAGAAAACTGTTAAAATTCTTCAGAAACGTCACTTTTGAAGTGTTTTCTTGTACTTTTAAGCCAATCAGATACCCTACGGGCTCGGAAAGTGCAACGAAACCATCAAATTTTAGCTAGAAACTGTATTTTTGTCGATTTTTATTGAATTTGAACTATATTTCAACGTTTTTTGATGGTTCTGAGCCACCAAACACACTTAAAGCATGCAGAATCGACTCAGAATAGGAAAAGGAGACGTTTAGGTCAATTTTATGCATTCTGGCGTTCGTAGATACAAGAAAACTGTTAAAATTCTTCAGAAACGTCACTTTTGAAGTGTTTTCTTGTACTTTTAAGCCAATCAGATACCCTACGGGCTCGGAAAGTGCAACGAAACCATCAAATTTTAGCTAGAAACTGTATTTTTGTCGATTTTTATTGAATTTGAACTATATTTCAACGTTTTTTGATGGTTCTGAGCCACCAAACACACTTAAAGCATGCAGAATCGACTCAGAATAGGAAAAGGAGACGTTTAGGTCAATTTTATGCATTCTGGCGTTCGTAGATACAAGAAAACTGTTAAAATTCTTCAGAAACGTCACTTTTGAAGTGTTTTCTTGTACTTTTAAGCCAATCAGATACCCTACGGGCTCGGAAAGTGCAACGAAACCATCAAATTTTAGCTAGAAACTGTATTTTTGTCGATTTTTATTGAATTTGAACTATATTTCAACGTTTTTTGATGGTTCTGAGCCACCAAACACACTTAAAGCATGCAGAATCGACTCAGAATAGGAAAAGGAGACGTTTAGGTCAATTTTATGCATTCTGGCGTTCGTAGATACAAGAAAACTGTTAAAATTCTTCAGAAACGTCACTTTTGAAGTGTTTTCTTGTACTTTTAAGCTAATCAGATACCCTACGGGCTCGGAAAGTGCAACGAAACCATCAAATTTTAGCTAGAAACTGTTTTTTTGTCGATTTTTATTGAATTTGAACTATATTTCAACGTTTTTTGATGGTTCTGAGCCACCAAACACACTTAAAGCATGCAGAATCGACTCAGAATAGGAAAAGGAGACGTTTAGGTGAATTTTATGCATTCTGGCGTTCGTAGATACAAGAAAACTGTTAAAATTCTTCAGAAACGTCACTTTTGAAGTGTTTTCTTGTACTTTTAAGCCAATCAGATACCCTACGGGCTCGGAAAGTGCAACGAAACCATCAAATTTTAGCTAGAAACTGTATTTTTGTCGATTTTTATTGAATTTGAACTATATTTCAACGTTTTTTGATGGTTCTGAGCCACCAAACACACTTAAAGCATGCAGAATCGACTCAGAATAGGAAAAGGAGACGTTTAGGTCAATTTTATGCATTCTGGCGTTCGTAGATACAAGAAAACTGTTAAAATTCTTCAGAAACGTCACTTTTCAAGTGTTTTCTTGTACTTTTAAGCCAATCAGATACCCTACGGGCTCGGAAAGTGCAACGAAACCATAAAATTTTAGCTAGAAACTGTATTTTTGTCGATTTTTATTGAATTTGAACTAAATTTCAACGTTTTTTGATGGTTCTGAGCCACCAAACACACTTAAAGCATGCAGAATCGACTCAGAATAGGAAAAGGAGACGTTTAGGTCAATTTTATGCATTCTGGCGTTCGTAGATACAAGAAAACTGTTAAAATTCTTCAGAAACGTCACTTTTGAAGTGTTTTCTTGTACTTTTAAGCCAATCAGATACCCTACGGGCTCGGAAAGTGCAACGAAACCATCAAATTTTAGCTAGAAACTGTATTTTTGTCGATTTTTATTGAATTTGAACTATATTTCAACGTTTTTTGATGGTTCTGAGCCACCAAACACACTTAAAGCATGCAGAATCGACTCAGAATAGGAAAAGGAGACGTTTAGGTCAATTTTATGCATTCTGGCGTTCGTAGATACAAGAAAACTGTTAAAATTCTTCAGAAACGTCACTTTTGAAGTGTTTTCTTGTACTTTTAAGCCAATCAGATACCCTACGGGCTCGGAAAGTGCAACGAAACCATCAAATTTTAGCTAGAAACTGTATTTTTGTCGATTTTTATTGAATTTGAACTATATTTCAACGTTTTTTGATGGTTCTGAGCCACCAAACACACTTAAAGCATGCAGAATCGACTCAGAATAGGAAAAGGAGACGTTTAGGTCAATTTTATGCATTCTGGCGTTCGTAGATACAAGAAAACTGTTAAAATTCTTCAGAAACGTCACTTTTGAAGTGTTTTCTTGTACTTTTAAGCCAATCAGATACCCTACGGGCTCGGAAAGTGCAACGAAACCATCAAATTTTAGCTAGAAACTGTATTTTTGTCGATTTTTATTGAATTTGAACTATATTTCAACGTTTTTTGATGGTTCTGAGCCACCAAACACACTTAAAGCATGCAGAATCGACTCAGAATAGGAAAAGCCATTTAAAAGAGTGTCTGGTGTTGCGCTCGTTGAAGTGACATTTTTAGGTGCAAATAGCGGATATTATTTCATCGAATTCAGGTATTTAGTATACTTAAGTTCGCTGTAAAAGGCACAGCAGTAGAATAGCTGCTGGTATTTGCTTGATTAATTGATTTTCGAATAATTATTGTTGTTAACTTCCGGCATCTTGTTTGTTTACATTAACAGTTCTTGGAGTCGCCACTTCTTACGCCGGTGTGATACCGGCGGTGCTGCCGTTATACTACAAGTGTTGATTTATTTTCTCAAAATCTGGTGTTTGGTATACCTAATTAATTAAGTTAGCTTCAAAAGGCACAGCAGTATAACAGTATTTGATAATTGCTTGATTAATTTATTTTAGAATAATTCATGTTGATAATTTTCGCCATCTTGTTTGTTTACATTAATACTTCTTGAAGTCGCCATTCCTTACGCCGGTACGGTGCCGGCGGTGCTGGCTGTTGTTCTTCGAAAATTGATTCTATAAAATTTTAATTTGCTTTTCTGGTTTATTTTTAAATTCTGAAAGATGTTATCTCCATGTGGTTTGTGTCTAGCAGCAATTGAAACTATTTCCGATTCATTCATTTTGTGTGGAGGAGCATGTGATAAGAGATTTCACACTTCATGTGTCAAAATATCGGCTGAACTTCTTCAACAACTGAATACTTTTCCCGGTTTATCCTGGAAATGCTGTGATTGTTCCCGTAAGTGCTTCTCCATTGATCAAGCTGGTTTGATTAGTCTGCTTGAACAAAAGTACTCTGAGATGTTAAAAAATCTTGATTCTGTTTTCGCTGATTTAAAATCAAAGTTTCTTAATACGGTTGAAGTAAAACTGAGTGATTCACAATCAACTCCTACGGTAAATCCTGTTCCTTCGTATTCGGAGATATTAAATAATAAAACTCAACCGGCAATATTAATAAAACCTAAAGAAGAGCAAACTATTAAACAGACAAAATCTGATGTGAAAGAAAATATAAATACTCTTGATATGCAATTAAATTTGGCTAAGGTTAAATCTACAAAGTCCGGTGGTATGCTAGTTGGATTTTCTTCAAAAGAAGATAACCAACGTTTCCGTAGAGCTGCAAATGACAAATTATCAGAGAAGTATGATATTGTGGAACTCAAAGGTGTGCAACCACGTGTCAAGATAGTAGGAATGAGCCAAATTTTTACTGAAAATGAGATTATAGAATATGTTGAACATGCAGTGAAATGTAATACTAGCAATATTGATTTAGAAACTGAATGTACGTTTGTGAAAATGTGGCCCACTAAGAAAAAACCTAAAATCTACCAAGCCATTATACAATTAGATAGGAATTCTTATGATAGTATAATAAATGCGGGAGGTGTTTTTATTGGATATGATTACTGTAGTGTCTATGATGCTGTTGAAATTTTGCGGTGCTTTAATTGCAATGGCTTTCATCATACTTCAAAAAAATGTAAAAATCAGAAATCATGCCCGAAATGTGCCATGCATCATTCTGTGGCTGATTGTACGTCTGAAGTGATAAAATGTGTAAATTGCTTAACAGCTATTAAAAATGACAAAGCTGACTTAAATTCTGATCATGCCGCTTGGGACACAGAATGTCCAATCTATAAGATGACTGTTGAAAAATTTAAGAAAGATTTGCTATTTAAGCAATGACAACTATACACTGTATCTAAACAAAAACAAGATATCAGTGTGTTGCATAATCTATCCGCAAAATATAATTCAAATCTATCAATTTACTATCAAAATGTGCGTGGCCTCAATACAAAAACTGTATCTTTTTTTAACAACTTATTTACAACAAATTTTGACATTGTTGCACTATCGGAAACCTGGTTACACAACAATATTGATAGTTGTGAATTATTCAACGATGGCTACACTGTTATAAGGAAGGATAGAGATTTTTCAACTACAGGAACATCTAGAGGTGGTGGAGTCCTCCTCGCTTGTAAATCTGACATTGCCATTGAAAATGTTGATCTTGACAATACGCTGTTTAGCTCTCTGGAGCAAATAGATATACTATGCGCTAAAGTTTTTAATGCTTCTGGTTACTTTTTTGTTTTCGTATTATATGTACCACCATCGATGTCTACGGAGTCTTACGCCCAAATTTTCGAAGCTTTTACTTCACTTGATTTTATTATTGGTGCTAATGCTGTTGTAGTAGGTGATTTTAACGTCCCCGGTTATGCACACCACACTGCATCAGCCCACACTTCCCAGAAGGTATTATATTTGACTGAATTTATGGATCTCCTAAATTTCAAGCAGTTCAATGATGTAGTCAATGAAAATAATCGAATTCTTGATCTTGTTCTGTCAAATATGGAATCTACTGTTACTAGAGCTGCTGATATTCTTGTAGATGAGGATGTCCATCATCCATCACTTATAGTAAAAGTTAATTTTAAGAATTCTAGGAAAGAATGTCTTCCGAACGCCACTACTTGTACTTACAATTTTCAAAAAGCTGATCACAATGCATTGTATCAATCCTTATGTAAAATTGACTGGACAACTTTGGAACAATGTTCTGATGTCAATATTGCCGCAGACATTTTTTACGATATAATATATAAGATTTTAGAGCAACATGTACCAAAATGCAGAAGTCGTAAACATATATTTCCACCATGGTTTACACCAGCAACAATAAAAAAGATTCGCCGCAAATTTCAAGCCTTCAAAAAATATAAAAAGTATAAACATCCGTATGATTTACACTGCTTCAAAGAGTTACGTAAACAGATTAAAGAAAGTATTTCCAAAGATTATAAAAATTTCAACACCAAACTTGAGAACGATATAAATGATAACCCAAGTGACTTCTGGCGTTATGTAAAATTAAAGAAAGGTAACACTGGTATTCCCTCTACTATGACTTTCAATAATGATGTAATATATGGCACTGAAGAGATTGCTAACGCGTTTGCAAACTTTTTCAAATCAGTTTATAATCCATCGACCCAGTCTAATGTTGACCCTATCAATACAAGTAACTGTACCATAAATATATCATATATTACAGAAAATGAAGTTCAAATTGCCTTAAATAAGCTAAAATACAAAAACACGTGTGGCCCGGACAGAATACCCTCAACGTTCTTAAAAGACTATTCCAAGGTGTTAATAAAACCTCTGCATATTTTGTTTAATAAAGCATTAAAGAATGGTGTGTATCCCTGTAGCTGGAAGGTGTCAAAAGTGATTCCAATATTCAAAAAGGGAACTCGTTCCGCAATAGAAAATTATAGGCCTATTACTTTGATTAATAACTTCTCAAAAGTTTTCGAAAATGTCATTTTCAGCAATATCTATTTTAGTATAAAAAGAACACTTTGTGAGAAGCAGCATGGATTCGTAAAGGGAAGGTCGACAGTAACTAATTTGTTCTTGTTAACTCAGTTTCTTGCTAAGTCAATAGATGATGGTGTGCAATCTGATGTTATTTACGCGGATTTCTCCAAAGCGTTTGATAGAATAAATCATAAACTATTGCTCCAGAAACTAAGTATACTAGGCTTTTCACCATTCTTACTTAATCTTATTGCTTCATATTTGTGTGATAGAAAACAATTCGTTTTAGTGGCAGGACATTCGTCAAGGGAAATATTTCCGACTTCGGGAGTTCCTCAGGGATCTGTTCTTGGACCGCTTCTTTTCGGTTTATTTATTAATGATATAATTAAAGACTTAGATGTAGAATATTTGTTATATGCAGATGATCTGAAGCTTTTTTCAAAAATTGAAGGATGGGGTGATTGTCATAATATGCAGTTGAACTTAAGTAAAATATTGGACTGGTGTGATAGTAATCAACTGCCTGTTAATAAAGAAAAATGTTATGTAATGTCGTTTTCACTGAAAAAGAAACTTTTTATTTACGATTATAAAATTGAAAGTGAAGTATTGTCGAGACCGATAATGATCCATGATTTGGGAGTTATTTTTGATAGTAAATTGACTTTTCGCTTTCATATCGAACATGTTATATCGGAATGCTTTAAAACTCTTGGATATATATATAGGAATACAAAAGAATTTACTGAATCAAAAACATTTATGTCGCTATATACAGCATTAGTTAGACCTAAAATCGACTATGCTTGTGTGATATGGTTTCCATATCATGCGACCTGGATATCGCAACTAGAAAGAATACAGCGCAAGTTTCTCAAATATCTGTGTTACAAAGAAGATGGAGTCTATCCGCAAATTGGGTTTCCTCACTCAGAACTTCTGCAAAGATTCTCTGTTACAACAACATACAATCGTAACAAAATGTTTTCAGCGATGTTCATACATAAAATAGTTACCAACGATATTGATTGTTCGGATATAATTGTTAAAATTCCAATTAATGCAAACCATAGGATGCTCTCTTTAAGAAAACAAGTGATATTTGCACTTCCAACGCCAAGAACAAATGTTTTAAAGTATTCACCATTATATAGAATGTGTTACATTGGAAACTGGGTTAATCGGGAACTAGGAATATTTGATAAGAAAAAGTTGGAAATAAAGAAATTGGATTACAACGAAAGCTAAACATTTGAACTATTTAATTAACAATCTGTTGAATGTATTCTGTAAATGGGAAATCCTGTAGAATACAAATACAATAATAATAATAATAATAATAATAATAATAAAAGGAGACGTTTAGGTCAATTTTATGCATTCTGGCGTTCGTAGATACAAGAAAACTGTTAAAATTCTTCAGAAACGTCACTTTTGAAGTGTTTTCTTGTACTTTTAAGCCAATCAGATACCCTACGGGCTCGGAAAGTGCAACGAAACCATCAAATTTTAGCTAGAAACTGTATTTTTGTCGATTTTTATTGAATTTGAACTATATTTCAACGTTTTTTGATGGTTCTGAGCCACCAAACACACTTAAAGCATGCAGAATCGACTCAGAATAGGAAAAGGAGACGTTTAGGTCAATTTTATGCATTCTGGCGTTCGTAGATACAAGAAAACTGTTAAAATTCTTCAGAAACGTCACTTTTGAAGTGTTTTCTTGTACTTTTAAGCCAATCAGATACCCTACGGGCTCGGAAAGTGCAACGAAACCATCAAATTTTAGCTAGAAACTGTATTTTTGTCGATTTTTATTGAATTTGAACTATATTTCAACGTTTTTTGATGGTTCTGAGCCACCAAACACACTTAAAGCATGCAGAATCGACTCAGAATAGGAAAAGGAGACGTTTAGGTCAATTTTATGCATTCTGGCGTTCGTAGATACAAGAAAACTGTTAAAATTCTTCAGAAACGTCACTTTTGAAGTGTTTTCTTGTTCTTTTAAGCTAATCAGATACCCTACGGGCTCGGAAAGTGCAACGAAACCATCAAATTTTAGCTAGAAACTGTATTTTTGTCGATTTTTATTGAATTTGAACTATATTTCAACGTTTTTTGATGGTTCTGAGCCACCAAACACACTTAAAGCATGCAGAATCGACTCAGAATAGGAAAAGGAGACGTTTAGGTCAATTTTATGCATTCTGGCGTTCGTAGATACAAGAAAACTGTTAAAATTCTTCAGAAACGTCACTTTTGAAGTGTTTTCTTGTACTTTTAAGCCAATCAGATACCCTACGGGCTCGGAAAGTGCAACGAAACCATCAAATTTTAGCTAGAAACTGTATTTTTGTCGATTTTTATTGAATTTGAACTATATTTCAACGTTTTTTGATGGTTCTGAGCCACCAAACACACTTAAAGCATGCAGAATCGACTCAGAATAGGAAAAGGAGACGTTTAGGTCAATTTTATGCATTCTGGCGTTCGTAGATACAAGAAAACTGTTAAAATTCTTAAGAAACGTCACTTTTGAAGTGTTTTCTTGTACTTTTAAGCCAATCAGATACCCTACGGGCTCGGAAAGTGCAACGAAACCATCAAATTTTAGCTAGAAACTGTATTTTTGTCGATTTTTATTGAATTTGAACTATATTTCAACGTTTTTTGATGGTTCTGAGCCACCAAACACACTTAAAGCATGCAGAATCGACTCAGAATAGGAAAAGGAGACGTTTAGGTCAATTTTATGCATTCTGGCGTTCGTAGATACAAGAAAACTGTTAAAATTCTTCAGAAACGTCACTTTTGAAGTGTTTTCTTGTACTTTTAAGCCAATCAGATACCCTACGGGCTCGGAAAGTGCAACGAAACCATCAAATTTTAGCTAGAAACTGTATTTTTGTCGATTTTTATTGAATTTGAACTATATTTCAACGTTTTTTGATGGTTCTGAGCCACCAAACACACTTAAAGCATGCAGAATCGACTCAGAATAGGAAAAGGAGACGTTTAGGTCAATTTTATGCATTCTGGCGTTCGTAGATACAAGAAAACTGTTAAAATTCTTCAGAAACGTCACTTTTGAAGTGTTTTCTTGTACTTTTAAGCCAATCAGATACCCTACGGGCTCGGAAAGTGCAACGAAACCATCAAATTTTAGCTAGAAACTGTATTTTTGTCGATTTTTATTGAATTTGAACTATATTTCAACGTTTTTTGATGGTTCTGAGCCACCAAACACACTTAAAGCATGCAGAATCGACTCAGAATAGGAAAAGGAGACGTTTAGGTCAATTTTATGCATTCTGGCGTTCGTAGATACAAGAAAACTGTTAAAATTCTTCAGAAACGTCACTTTTGAAGTGTTTTCTTGTACTTTTAAGCCAATCAGATACCCTACGGGCTCGGAAAGTGCAACGAAACCATCAAATTTTTAGCTAGAAACTGTATTTTTGTCGATTTTTATTGAATTTGAACTATATTTCAACGTTTTTTGATGGTTCTGAGCCACCAAACACACTTAAAGCATGCAGAATCGACTCAGAATAGGAAAAGGAGACGTTTAGGTTAATTTTATGCATTCTGGCGTTCGTAGATACAAGAAAACTGTTAAAATTCTTCAGAAACGTCACTTTTGAAGTGTTTTCTTGTACTTTTAAGCCAATCAGATACCCTACGGGCTCGGAAAGTGCAACGAAACCATCAAATTTTAGCTAGAAACTGTATTTTTGTCGATTTTTATTGAATTTGAACTATATTTCAACGTTTTTTGATGGTTCTGAGCCACCAAACACACTTAAAGCATGCAGAATCGACTCAGAATAGGAAAAGGAGACGTTTAGGTCAATTTTATGCATTCTGGCGTTCGTAGATACAAGAAAACTGTTAAAATTCTTCAGAAACGTCACTTTTGAAGTGTTTTCTTGTACTTTTAAGCCAATCAGATACCCTACGGGCTCGGAAAGTGCAACGAAACCATCAAATTTTAGCTAGAAACTGTATTTTTGTCGATTTTTATTGAATTTGAACTATATTTCAACGTTTTTTGATGGTTCTGAGCCACCAAACACACTTAAAGCATGCAGAATCGACTCAGAATAGGAAAAGGAGACGTTTAGGTCAATTTTATGCATTCTGGCGTTCGTAGATACAAGAAAACTGTTAAAATTCTTCAGAAACGTCACTTTTGAAGTGTTTTCTTGTACTTTTAAGCCAATCAGATACCCTACGGGCTCGGATAGTGCAACGAAACCATCAAATTTTAGCTAGAAACTGTATTTTTGTCGATTTTTATTGAATTTGAACTATATTTCAAAGTTTTTTGATGGTTCTGAGCCACCAAACACACTTAAAGCATGCAGAATCGACTCAGAATAGGAAAAGGAGACGTTTAGGTCAATTTTATGCATTCTGGCGTTCGTAGATACAAGAAAACTGTTAAAATTCTTCAGAAACGTCACTTTTGAAGTGTTTTCTTGTACTTTTAAGCCAATCAGATACCCTAGGGGCTCGGAAAGTGCAACGAAACCATCAAATTTTAGCTAGAAACTGTATTTTTGTCGATTTTTATTGAATTTGAACTATATTTCAAAGTTTTTTGATGGTTCTGAGCCACCAAACACACTTAAAGCATGCAGAATCGACTCAGAATTGGAAAAGGAGACGTTTAGGTCAATTTTATGCATTCTGGCGTTCGTAGATACAAGAAAACTGTTAAAATTCTTCAGAAACGTCACTTTTAAGTGTTTTCTTGTACTTTTAAGCCAATCAGATACCCTACGGGCTCGGAAAGTGCAACGAAACCATCAAATTTTAGCTAGAAACTGTATTTTTGTCGATTTTTATTGAATTTGAACTATATTTCAACGTTTTTTGATGGTTCTGAGCCACCAAACACACTTAAAGCATGCAGAATCGACTCAGAATAGGAAAAGGAGACGTTTAGGTCAATTTTATGCATTCTGGCGTTCGTAGATACAAGAAAACTGTTAAAATTCTTCAGAAACGTCACTTTTGAAGTGTTTTCTTGTACTTTTAAGCCAATCAGATACCCTACGGGCTCGGAAAGTGCAACGAAACCATCAAATTTTAGCTAGAAACTGTATTTTTGTCGATTTTTATTGAATTTGAACTATATTTCAACGTTTTTTGATGGTTCTGAGCCACCAAACACACTTAAAGCATGCAGAATCGACTCAGAATAGGAAAAGGAGACGTTTAGGTCAATTTTATGCATTCTAGCGTTCGTAGATACAAGAAAACTGTTAAAATTCTTCAGAAACGTCACTTTTGAAGTGTTTTCTTGTACTTTTAAGCCAATCAGATACCCTACGGGCTCGGAAAGTGCAACGAAACCATCAAATTTTAGCTAGAAACTGTATTTTTGTCGATTTTTATCGAATTTGAACTATATTTCAACGTTTTTTGATGGTTCTGAGCCACCAAACACACTTAAAGCATGCAGAATCGACTCAGAATAGGAAAAGGAGACGTTTAGGTCAATTTTATGCATTCTGGCGTTAGTAGATACAAGAAAACTGTTAAAATTCTTCAGAAACGTCACTTTTGAAGTGTTTTCTTGTACTTTTAAGCCAATCAGATACCCTACGGGCTCGGAAAGTGCAACGAAACCATCAAATTTTAGCTAGAAACTGTATTTTTGTCGATTTTTATTGAATTTGAACTATATTTCAACGTTTTTTGATGGTTCTGAGCCACCAAACACACTTAAAGCATGCAGAATCGACTCAGAATAGGAAAAGGAGATGTTTAGGTCAATTTTATGCATTCTGGCGTTCGTAGATACAAGAAAACTGTTAAAATTCTTCAGAAACGTCACTTTTGAAGTGTTTTCTTGTACTTTTAAGCCAATCAGATACCCTACGGGCTCGGAAAGTGCAACGAAACCATCAAATTTTAGCTAGAAACTGTATTTTTGTCGATTTTTATTGAATTTGAACTATATTTCAACGTTTTTTGATGGTTCTGAGCCACCAAACACACTTAAAGCATGCAGAATCGACTCAGAATAGGAAAAGGAGACGTTTAGGTCAATTTTATGCATTCTGGCGTTCGTAGATACAAGAAAACTGTTAAAATTCTTCAGAAACGTCACTTTTGAAGTGTTTTCTTGTACTTTTAAGCCAATCAGATACCCTACGGGCTCGGAAAGTGCAACGAAACCATCAAATTTTAGCTAGAAACTGTATTTTTGTCGATTTTTATTGAATTTGAACTATATTTCAACGTTTTTTGATGGTTCTGAGCCACCAAACACACTTAAAGCATGCAGAATCGACTCAGAATAGGAAAAGGAGACGTTTAGGTCAATTTTATGCATTCTGGCGTTCGTAGATACAAGAAAACTGTTAAAATTCTTCAGAAACGTCACTTTTGAAGTGTTTTCTTGTACTTTTAAGCCAATCAGATACCCTACGGGCTCGGAAAGTGCAACGAAACCATCAAATTTTAGCTAGAAACTGTATTTTTGTCGATTTTTATTGAATTTGAACTATATTTCAACGTTTTTTGATGGTTCTGAGCCACCAAACACACTTAAAGCATGCAGAATCGACTCAGAATAGGAAAAGGAGACGTTTAGGTCAATTTTATGCATTCTGGCGTTCGTAGATACAAGAAAACTGTTAAAATTCTTCAGAAACGTCACTTTTGAAGTGTTTTCTTGTACTTTTAAGCCAATCAGATACCCTACGGGCTCGGAAAGTGCAACGAAACCATCAAATTTTAGCTAGAAACTGTATTTTTGTCTATTTTTATTGAATTTGAACTATGTATATTTCAACGTTTTTTGATGGTTCTGAGCCACCAAACACACTTAAAGCATGCAGAATCGACTCAGAATAGGAAAAGGAGACGTTTAGGTCAATTTTATGCATTCTGGCGTTCGTAGATACAAGAAAACTGTTAAAATTCTTCAGAAACGTCACTTTTGAAGTGTTTTCTTGTACTTTTAAGCCAATCAGATACCCTACGGGCTCGGAAAGTGCAACGAAACCATCAAATTTTAGCTAGAAACTGTATTTTTGTCGATTTTAATTGAATTTGAACTATATTTCAACGTTTTTTGATGGTTCTGAGCCACCAAACACACTTAAAGCATGCAGAATCGACTCAGAATAGGAAAAGGAGACGTTTAGGTCAATTTTATGCATTCTGGCGTTCGTAGATACAAGAAAACTGTTAAAATTCTTCAGAAACGTCACTTTTGAAGTGTTTTCTTGTACTTTTAAGCCAATCAGATACCCTACGGGCTCGGAAAGTGCAACGAAACCATCAAATTTTAGCTAGAAACTGTATTTTTGTCGATTTTTATTGAATTTGAACTATATTTCAACGTTTTTTGATGGTTCTGAGCCACCAAACACACTTAAAGCATGCAGAATCGACTCAGAATAGGAAAAGGAGACGTTTAGGTCAATTTTATGCATTCTGGCGTTCGTAGATACAAGAAAACTGTTAAAATTCTTCAGAAACGTCACTTTTGAAGTGTTTTCTTGTACTTTTAAGCCAATCAGATACCCTACGGGCTCGGAAAGTGCAACGAAACCATCAAATTTTAGCTAGAAACTGTATTTTTGTCGATTTTTATTGAATTTGAACTATATTTCAACGTTTTTTGATGGTTCTGAGCCACCAAACACACTTAAAGCATGCAGAATCGACTCAGAATAGGAAAAGGAGACGTTTAGGTCAATTTTATGCATTCTGGCGTTCGTAGATACAAGAAAACTGTTAAAATTCTTCAGAAACGTCACTTTTGAAGTGTTTTCTTGTACTTTTAAGCCAATCAGATACCCTACGGGCTCGGAAAGTGCAACGAAACCATCAAATTTTAGCTAGAAACTGTATTTTTGTCGATTTTTATTGAATTTGAACTATATTTCAACGTTTTTTGATGGTTCTGAGCCACCAAACACACTTAAAGCATGCAGAATCGACTCAGAATAGGAAAAGGAGACGTTTAGGTCAATTTTATGCATTCTGGCGTTCGTAGATACAAGAAAACTGTTAAAATTCTTCAGAAACGTCACTTTTGAAGTGTTTTCTTGTACTTTTAAGCCCATCAGATACCCTACAGGCTCGGAAAGTGCAACGACACCATCAAATTTTAGCTAGAAACTGTATTTTTGTCGATTTTTATTGAATTTGAACTATATTTCAACGTTTTTTGATGGTTCTGAGCCACCAAACACACTTAAAGCAAGCAGAATCGACTCAGAATAGGAAAAGGAGACGTTTAGGTCAATTTTATGCATTCTGGCGTTAGTAGATACAAGAAAACTGTTAAAATTCTTCAGAAACGTCACTTTTGAAGTGTTTTCTTGTACTTTTAAGCCAATCAAATACCCTACGGGCTCGGAAAGTGCAACGAAACCATCAAATTTTAGCTAGAAACTGTATTTTTGTCGATTTTTATTGAATTTGAACTATATTTCAACGTTTTTTGATGGTTCTGAGCCACCAAACACACTTAAAGCATGCAGAATCGACTCAGAATAGGAAAAGGAGACGTTTAGGTCAATTTTATGCATTCTGGCGTTCGTAGATACAAGAAAACTGTTAAAATTCTTCAGAAACGTCACTTTTGAAGTGTTTTCTTGTACTTTTAAGCCAATCAGATACCCTACGGGCTCGGAAAGTGCAACGAAACCATCAAATTTTAGCTAGAAACTGTATTTTTGTCGATTTTTATTGAATTTGGACTATATTTCAACGTTTTTTGATGGTTCTGAGCTACCAAACACACTTAAAGCATGCAGAATCGACTCAGAATAGGAAAAGGAGACGTTTAGGTCAATTTTATGCATTCTGGCGTTCGTAGATACAAGAAAACTGTTAAAATTCTTCAGAAACTTCACTTTTGAAGTGTTTTCTTGTACTTTTAAGCCAATCAGATACCCTACGGGCTCGGAAAGTGCAACGAAACCATCAAATTTTAGCTAGAAACTGTATTTTTGTCGATTTTTATTGAATTTGAACTATATTTCAACGTTTTTTGATGGTTCTGAGCCACCAAACACACTTAAAGCATGCAGAATCGACTCAGAATAGGAAAAGGAGACGTTTAGGTCAATTTTATGCATTCTGGCGTTCGTAGATACAAGAAAACTGTAAAAATTCTTCAGAAACGTCACTTTTGAAGTGGTTTCTTGTACTTTTAAGCCAATCAGATACCCAACGGGCTCGGAAAGTGCAACGAAACCATCAAATTTTAGCTAGAAACTGTATTTTTGTCGATTTTTATTGAATTTGAACTATATTTCAACGTTTTTTGATGGTTCTGAGCCACCAAACACACTTAAAGCATGCAGAATCGACTCAGAATAGGAAAACGAGACGTTTAGGTCAATTTTATGCATTCTGGCGTTCGTAGATACAAGAAAACTGTTAAAATTCTTCAGAAACGTCACTTTTGAAGTGTTTTCTTGTAATTTTAAGCCAATCAGATACCCTACGGGCTCGGAAAGTGCAACGAAACCATCAAATTTTAGCTAGAAACTGTATTTTTGTCGATTTTTATTGAATTTGAACTATATTTCAACGTTTTTTGATGGTTCTGAGCCACCAAACACACTTAAAGCATGCAGAATCGACTCAGAATAGGAAAAGGAGACGTTTAGGTCAATTTTATGCATTCTGGCGTTCGTAGATACAAGAAACTGTTAAAATTCTTCAGAAACGTCACTTTTGAAGTGTTTTCTTGTACTTTTAAGCCAATCAGATACCCTACGGGCTCGGAAAGTGCAACGAAACCATCAAATTTTAGCTAGAAACTGTATTTTTGTCGATTTTTATTGAATTTGAACTATATTTCAACGTTTTTTGATGGTTCTGAGCCACCAAACACACTTAAAGCATGCAGAGTCGACTCAGAATAGGAAAAGGAGACGTTTAGGTCAATTTTATGCATCCTGGCGTTCGTAGATACAAGAAAACTGTTAAAATTCTTCCGAAACGTCACTTTTGAAGTGTTTTCTTGTACTTTTAAGCCAATCAGATACCCGACGGGCTCGGAAAGTGCAACGAAACCATCAAATTTTAGCTAGAAACTGTATTTTTGTCGATTTTTATTGAATTTGAACTATATTTCAACGTTTTTTGATGGTTCTGAGCCACCAAACACACTTAAAGCATGCAGAATCGACTCAGAATAGGAAAAGGAGACGTTTAGGTCAATTTTATGCATTCTGGCGTTCGTAGATACAAGAAAACTGTTAAAATTCTTCAGAAACGTCACTTTTGAAGTGTTTTCTTGTACTTTTAAGCCAATCAGATACCCTAAGGGCTCGGAAAGTGCAACGAAACCATCAAATTTTAGCTAGAAACGGTATTTTTGTCGATTTTTATTGAATTTGAACTATATTTCAACGTTTTTTGATGGTTCTGAGCCACCAAACACACTTAAAGCATGCAGAATCGACTCAGAATAGGAAAAGGAGACGTTTAGGTCAATTTTATGCATTCTGGCGTTCGTAGATACAAGAAAACTGTTAAAATTCTTCAGAAACGTCACTTTTGAAGTGTTTTCTTGTACTTTTAAGCCAATCAGATACCCTACGGGCTCGGAAAGTGCAACGAAACCATCAAATTTTAGCTAGAAACTGTATTTTTGTCGATTTTTATTGAATTTGAACTATATTTCAACGTTTTTTGATGGTTCTGAGCCACCAAACACACTTAAAGCATGCAGAATCGACTCAGAATAGGAAAAAGAGACGTCTAGGTCAATTTTATGCATTCTGGCGTTCGTAGATACAAGAAAACTGTTAAAATTCTTCAGAAACGTCACTTTTGAAGTGTTTTCTTGTACTTTTAAGCCAATCAGATACCCTACGGGCTCGGAAAGTGCAACGAAACCATCAAATTTTAGCTAGAAACTGTATTTTTGTCGATTTTTATTGAATTTGAACTATATTTCAACGTTTTTTGATGGTTCTGAGCCACCACACACACTTAAAGCATGCAGAATCGACTCAGAATAGGAAAAGGAGACGTTTAGGTCAATTTTATGCATTCTGGCGTTCGTAGATACAAGAAAACTGTTAAAATTCTTCAGAAACGTCACTTTTGAAGTGTTTTCTTGTACTTTTAAGCCAATCAGATACCCTACGGGCTCGGAAAGTGCAACGAAACCATCAAATTTTAGCTAGAAACTGTATTTTTGTCGATTTTTATTGAGTTTGAACTATATTTCAATGTTTTTTGATGGTTCTGAGCCACCAAACACACTTAAAGCATGCAGAATCGACTCAGAATAGGAAAAGGAGACGTTTAGGTCAATTTTATGCATTCTGGCGTTCGTAGATACAAGAAAACTGTTAAAATTCTTCAGAAACGTCACTTTTGAAGTGTTTTCTTGTACTTTTAAGCCAATCAGATACCCTATGGGCTCGGAAAGTGCAACGAAACCATCAAATTTTAGCTAGAAACTGTATTTTTGTCGATTTTTATTGAATTTGAACTATATTTCAACGTTTTTTGATGGTTCTGAGCCACCAAACACACTTAAAGCATGCAGAATCGACTCAGAATAGGAAAAGGAGACGTTTAGGTCAATTTTATGCATTCTGGCGTTCGTAGATACAAGAAAACTGTTAAAATTCTTCAGAAACGTCACTTTTGAAGTGTTTTCTTGTACTTTTAAGCCAATCAGATACCCTACGGGCTCGGAAAGTGCAACGAAACCATCAAATTTTAGCTAGAAACTGTATTTTTGTCGATTTTTATTGAATTTGAACTATATTTCAACGTTTTTTGATGGTTCTGAGCCACCAAACACACTTAAAGCATGCAGAATCGACTCAGAATAGGAAAAGGAGACGTTTAGGTCAATTTTATGCATTCTGGCGTTCGTAGATACAAGAAAACTGTTAAAATTCTTCAGAAACGTCACTTTTGAAGTGTTTTCTTGTACTTTTAAGCCAATCAGATACCCTACGGGCTCGGAAAGTGCAACGAAACCATCAAATTTTAGCTAGAAACTGTATTTTTGTCGATTTTTATTGAATTTGAACTATATTTCAACGTTTTTTGATGGTTCTGAGCCACCAAACACACTTAAAGCATGCAGAATCGACTCAGAATAGGAAAAGGAGACGTTTAGGTCAATTTTATGCATTCTGGCGTTCGTAGATACAAGAAAACTGTTAAAATTCTTCAGAAACGTCACTTTTGAAGTGTTTTCTTGTACTTTTAAGCCAATGAGATACCCTACGGGCTCGGAAAGTGCAACGAAACCATCAAATTTTAGCTAGAAACTGTATTTTTGTCGATTTTTATTGAATTTGAACTATATTTCAACGTTTTTTGATGGTTCTGAGCCACCAAACACACTTAAAGCATGCAGAATCGACTCAGAATAGGAAAAGGAGACGTTTAGGTCAATTTTATGCATTCTGGCGTTCGTAGATACAAGAAAACTGTTAAAATTCTTCAGAAACGTCACTTTTGAAGTGTTTTCTTGTATTTTAAGCCAATCAGATACCCTACGGGCTCGGAAAGTGCAACGAAACCATCAAATTTTAGCTAGAAACTGTATTTTTGTCGATTTTTATTGAATTTGAACTATATTTCAACGTTTTTTGATGGTTCTGAGCCACCAAACACACTTAAAGCATGCAGAATCGACTCAGAATAGGAAAAGGAGACGTTTAGGTCAATTTTATGCATTCTGGCGTTCGTAGATACAAGAAAACTGTTAAAATTCTTCAGAAACGTCACTTTTGAAGTGTTTTCTTGTACTTTTAAGCCAATCAGATACCCTACGGGCTCGGAAAGTGCAACGAAACCATCAAATTTTAGCTAGAAACTGTATTTTTGTCGATTTTTATTGAATTTGAACTATATTTCAACGTTTTTTGATGGTTCTGAGCCACCAAACACACTTAAAGCATGCAGAATCGACTCAGAATAGGAAAAGGAGACGTTTAGGTCAATTTTATGCATTCTGGCGTTCGTAGATACAAGAAAACTGTTAAAATTCTTCAGAAACGTCACTTTTGAAGTGTTTTCTTGTACTTTTGAGCCAATCAGATACCCTACGGGCTCGGAAAGTGCAACGAAACCATCAAATTTTAGCTAGAAACTGTATTTTTGTCGATTTTTATTGAATTTGAACTATATTTCAAAGTTTTTTGATGGTTCTGAGCCACCAAACACACTTAAAGCATGCAGAATCGACTCAGAATAGGAAAAGGAGACGTTTAGGTCAATTTTATGCATTCTGGCGTTCGTAGATACAAGAAAACTGTTAAAATTCTTCAGAAACGTCACTTTTGAAGTGTTTTCTTGTACTTTTAAGCCAATCAGATACCCTACGGGCTCGGAAAGTGCAACGAAACCATCAAATTTTAGCTAGAAACTGTATTTTTGTCGATTTTTATTGAATTTGAACTATATTTCAACGTTTTTTGATGGTTCTGAGCCACCAAACACACTTAAAGCATGCAGAATCGACTCAGAATAGGAAAAGGAGACGTTTAGGTCAATTTTATGCATTCTGGCGTTCGTAGATACAAGAAAACTGTTAAAATTCTTCAGAAACGTCACTTTTGAAGTGTTTTCTTGTACTTTTAAGCCAATCAGATACCCTACGGGCTCGGAAAGTGCAACGAAACCATCAAATTTTAGCTAGAAACTGTATTTTTGTCGATTTTTATTGAATTTGAACTATATTTCAACGTTTTTTGATGGTTCTGAGCCACCAAACACACTTAAAGCATGCAGAATCGACTCAGAATAGGAAAAGGAGACGTTTAGGTCAATTTTATGCATTCTGGCGTTCGTAGATACAAGAAAACTGTTAAAATTCTTCAGAAACGTCACTTTTGAAGTGTTTTCTTGTACTTTTAAGCCAATCAGATACCCTACGGGCTCGGAAAGTGCAACGAAACCATCAAATTTTAGCTAGAAACTGTATTTTTGTCGATTTTTATTGAATTTGAACTATATTTCAACGTTTTTTGATGGTTCTGAGCCACCAAACACACTTAAAGCATGCAGAATCGACTCAGAATAGGAAAAGGAGACGTTTAGGTCAATTTTATGCATTCTGGCGTTCGTAGATACAAGAAAACTGTTAAAATTCTTCAGAAACGTCACTTTTGAAGTGTTTTCTTGTACTTTTAAGCCAATCAGATACCCTACGGGCTCGGAAAGTGCAACGAAACCATCAAATTTTAGCTAGAAACTGTATTTTTGTCGATTTTTATTGAATTTGAACTATATTTCAACGTTTTTTGATGGTTCTGAGCCACCAAACACACTTAAAGCATGCAGAATCGACTCAGAATAGGAAAAGGAGACGTTTAGGTCAATTTTATGCATTCTGGCGTTCGTAGATACAAGAAAACTGTTAAAATTCTTCAGAAACGTCACTTTTGAAGTGTTTTCTTGTACTTTTAAGCCAATCAGATACCCTACGGGCTCGGAAAGTGCAACGAAACCATCAAATTTTAGCTAGAAACTGTATTTTTGTCGATTTTTATTGAATTTGAACTATATTTCAACGTTTTTTGATGGTTCTGAGCCACCAAACACACTTAAAGCATGCAGAATCGACTCAGAATAGGAAAAGGAGACGTTTAGGTCAATTTTATGCATTCTGGCGTTCGTAGATACAAGAAAACTGTTAAAATTCTTCAGAAACGTCACTTTTGAAGTGTTTTCTTGTACTTTTAAGCCAATCAGATACCCTACGGGCTCGGAAAGTGCAACGAAACCATCAAATTTTAGCTAGAAACTGTATTTTTGTCGATTTTTATTGAATTTGAACTATATTTCAACGTTTTTTGATGGTTCTGAGCCACCAAACACACTTAAAGCATGCAGAATCGACTCAGAATAGGAAAAGGAGACGTTTAGGTCAATTTTATGCATTCTGGCGTTCGTAGATACAAGAAAACTGTTAAAATTCTTCAGAAACGTCACTTTTGAAGTGTTTTCTTGTACTTTTAAGCCAATCAGATACCCTACGGGCTCGGAAAGTGCAACGAAACCATCAAATTTTAGCTAGAAACTGTATTTTTGTCGATTTTTATTGAATTTGAACTATATTTCAACGTTTTTTGATGGTTCTGAGCCACCAAACACACTTAAAGCATGCAGAATCGACTCAGAATAGGAAAAGGAGACGTTTAGGTCAATTTTATGCATTCTGGCGTTCGTAGATACAAGAAAACTGTTAAAATTCTTCAGAAACGTCACTTTTGAAGTGTTTTCTTGTACTTTTAAGCCAATCAGATACCCTACGGGCTCGGAAAGTGCAACGAAACCATCAAATTTTAGCTAGAAACTGTATTTTTGTCGATTTTTATTGAATTTGAACTATATTTCAACGTTTTTTGATGGTTCTGAGCCACCAAACACACTTAAAGCATGCAGAATCGACTCAGAATAGGAAAAGGAGACGTTTAGGTCAATTTTATGCATTCTGGCGTTCGTAGATACAAGAAAACTGTTAAAATTCTTCAGAAACGTCACTTTTGAAGTGTTTTCTTGTACTTTTAAGCCAATCAGATACCCTACGGGCTCGGAAAGTGCAACGAAACCATAAAATTTTAGCTAGAAACTGTATTTTTGTCGATTTTTATTGAATTTGAACTATATTTCAACGTTTCTTGATGGTTCTGAGCCACCAAACACACTTAAAGCATGCAGAATCGACTCAGAATAGGAAAAGGAGACGTTTAGGTCAATTTTATGCATTCTGGCGTTCGTAGATACAAGAAAACTGTTAAAATTCTTCAGAAACGTCACTTTTGAAGTGTTTTCTTGTACTTTTAAGCCAATCAGATACCCTACGGGCTCGGAAAGTGCAACAAAACCATCAAATTTTAGCTAGAAACTGTATTTTTGTCGATTTTTATTGAACTTGAACTATATTTCAACGTTTTTTGATGGTTCTGAGCCACCAAACACACTTAAAGCATGCAGAATCGACTCAGAATAGGAAAAGGAGACGTTTAGGTCAATTTTATGCATTCTGGCGTTCGTAGATACAAGAAAACTGTTAAAATTCTTCAGAAACGTCATTTTGAAGTGTTTTCTTGTACTTTTAAGCCAATCAGATACCCTACGGGCTCGGAAAGTGCAACGAAACCATCAAATTTTAGCTAGAAACTGTATTTTTGTCGATTTTTATTGAATTTGAACTATATTTCAACGTTTTTTGATGGTTCTGAGCCACCAAACACACTTAAAGCATGCAGAATCGACTCAGAATAGGAAAAGGAGACGTTTAGGTCAATTTTATGCATTCTGGCGTTCGTAGATACAAGAAAACTGTTAAAATTCTTCAGAAACGTCACTTTTGAAGTGTTTTCTTGTACTTTTAAGCCAATCAGATACCCTACGGGCTCGGAAAGTGCAACGAAACCATCAAATTTTAGCTAGAAACTGTATTTTTGTCGATTTTTATTGAATTTGAACTATATTTCAACGTTTTTTGATGGTTCTGAGCCACCAAACACACTTAAAGCATGCAGAATCGACTCAGAATAGGAAAAGGAGACGTTTAGGTCAATTTTATGCATTCTGGCGTTCGTAGATACAAGAAAACTGTTAAAATTCTTCAGAAACGTCACTTTTGAAGTGTTTTCTTGTACTTTTAAGCCAATCAGATACCCTACGGGCTCGGAAAGTGCAACGAAACCATCAAATTTTAGCTAGAAACTGTATTTTTGTCGATTTTTATTGAATTTGAACTATATTTCAACGTTTTTTGATGGTTCTGAGCCACCAAACACACTTGAAGCATGCAGAATCGACTCAGAATAGGAAAAGGAGACGTTTAGGTCAATTTTATGCATTCTGGCGTTCGTAGATACAAGAAAACTGTTAAAATTCTTCAGAAACGTCACTTTTGAAGTGTTTTCTTGAACTTTTAAGCCAATCAGATACCCTACGGGCTCGGAAAGTGCAACGAAACCATCAAATTTTAGCTAGAAACTGTATTTTTGTCGATTTTTATTGAATTTGAACTATATTTCAACGTTTTTTGATGGTTCTGAGCCACCAAACACACTTAAAGCATGCAGAATCGACTCAGAATAGGAAAAGGAGACGTTTAGGTCAATTTTATGCATTCTGGCGTTCGTAGATACAAGAAAACTGTTAAAATTCTTCAGAAACGTCACTTTTGAAGTGTTTTCTTGTACTTTTAAGCCAATCAGATACCCTACGGGCTCGGAAAGTGCAACGAAACCATCAAATTTTAGCTAGAAACTGTATTTTTGTCGATTTTTATTGAATTTGAACTATATTTCAACGTTTTTTGATGGTTCTGAGCCACCAAACACACTTAAAGCATGCAGAATCGACTCAGAATAGGAAAAGGAGACGTTTAGGTCAATTTTATGCATTCTGGCGTTCGTAGATACAAGAAAACTGTTAAAATTCTTCAGAAACGTCACTTTTGAAGTGTTTTCTTGTACTTTTAAGCCAATCAGATACCCTACGGGCTCGGAAAGTGCAACGAAACCATCAAATTTTAGCTAGAAACTGTATTTTTGTCGATTTTTATTGAATTTGAACTATATTTCAACGTTTTTTGATGGTTCTGAGCCACCAAACACACTTAAAGCATGCAGAATCGACTCAGAATAGGAAAAGGAGACGTTTAGGTCAATTTTATGCATTCTGGCGTTCGTAGATACAAGAAAACTGTTAAAATTCTTCAGAAACGTCACTTTTGAAGTGTTTTCTTGTACTTTTAAGCCAATCAGATACCCTACGGGCTCGGAAAGTGCAACGAAACCATCAAATTTTAGCTAGAAACTGTATTTTTGTCGATTTTTATTGAATTTGAACTATATTTCAACGTTTTTTGATGGTTCTGAGCCACCAAACACACTTAAAGCATGCAGAATCGACTCAGAATAGGAAAAGGAGACGTTTAGGTCAATTTTATGCATTCTGGCGTTCGTAGATAAAAGAAAACTGTTAAAGTTCTTCAGAAACGTCACTTTTGAAGTGTTTTCTTGTACTTTTAAGCCAATCAGATACCCTACGGGCTCGGAAAGTGCAACGAAACCATCAAATTTTAGCTAGAAACTGTATTTTTGTCGATTTTTATTGAATTTGAACTATATTTCAACGTTTTTTGATGGTTCTGAGCCACCAAACACACTTAAAGCATGCAGAATCGACTCAGAATAGGAAAAGGAGACGTTTAGGTCAATTTTATGCATTCTGGCGTTCGTAGATACAAGAAAACTGTTAAAATTCTTCAGAAACGTCACTTTTGAAGTGTTTTCTTGTACTTTTAAGCCAATCAGATACCCTACGGGCTCGGAAAGTGCAACGAAACCATCAAATTTTAGCTAGAAACTGTATTTTTGTCGATTTTTATTGAATTTGAACTATATTTCAACGTTTTTTGATGGTTCTGAGCCACCAAACACACTTAAAGCATGCAGAATCGACTCAGAATAGGAAAAGGAGACGTTTAGGTCAATTTTATGCATTCTGGCGTTCGTAGATACAAGAAAACTGTTAAAATTCTTCAGAAACGTCACTTTTGAAGTGTTTTCTTGTACTTTTAAGCCAATCAGATACCCTACGGGCTCGGAAAGTGCAACGAAACCATCAAATTTTAGCTAGAAACTGTATTTTTGTCGATTTTTATTGAATTTGAACTATATTTCAACGTTTTTTGATGGTTCTGAGCCACCAAACACACTTAAAGCATGCAGAATCGACTCAGAATAGGAAAAGGAGACGTTTAGGTCAATTTTATGCATTCTGGCGTTCGTAGATACAAGAAAACTGTTAAAATTCTTCAGAAACGTCACTTTTGAAGTGTTTTCTTGTACTTTTAAGCCAATCAGATACCCTACGGGCTCGGAAAGTGCAACGAAACCATCAAATTTTAGCTAGAAACTGTATTTTTGTCGATTTTTATTGAATTTGAACTATATTTCAACGTTTTTTGATGGTTCTGAGCCACCAAACACACTTAAAGCATGCAGAATCGACTCAGAATAGGAAAAGGAGACGTTTAGGTCAATTTTATGCATTCTGGCGTTCGTAGATAAAAGAAAACTGTTAAAGTTCTTCAGAAACGTCACTTTTGAAGTGTTTTCTTGTACTTTTAAGCCAATCAGATACCCTACGGGCTCGGAAAGTGCAACGAAACCATCAAATTTTAGCTAGAAACTGTATTTTTGTCGATTTTTATTGAATTTGAACTATATTTCAACGTTTTTTGATGGTTCTGAGCCACCAAACACACTTAAAGCATGCAGAATCGACTCAGAATAGGAAAAGGAGACGTTTAGGTCAATTTTATGCATTCTGGCGTTCGTAGATACAAGAAAACTGTTAAAATTCTTCAGAAACGTCACTTTTGAAGTGTTTTCTTGTACTTTTAAGCCAATCAGATACCCTACGGGCTCGGAAAGTGCAACGAAACCATCAAATTTTAGCTAGAAACTGTATTTTTGTCGATTTTTATTGAATTTGAACTATATTTCAACGTTTTTTGATGGTTCTGAGCCACCAAACACACTTAAAGCATGCAGAATCGACTCAGAATAGGAAAAGGAGACGTTTAGGTCAATTTTATGCATTCTGGCGTTCGTAGATACAAGAAAACTGTTAAAATTCTTCAGAAACGTCACTTTTGAAGTGTTTTCTTGTACTTTTAAGCCAATCAGATACCCTACGGGCTCGGAAAGTGCAACGAAACCATCAAATTTTAGCTAGAAACTGTATTTTTGTCGATTTTTATTGAATTTGAACTATATTTCAACGTTTTTTGATGGTTCTGAGCCACCAAACACACTTAAAGCATGCAGAATCGACTCAGAATAGGAAAAGGAGACGTTTAGGTCAATTTTATGCATTCTGGCGTTCGTAGATACAAGAAAACTGTTAAAATTCTTCAGAAACGTCACTTTTGAAGTGTTTTCTTGTACTTTTAAGCCAATCAGATACCCTACGGGCTCGGAAAGTGCAACGAAACCATCAAATTTTAGCTAGAAACTGTATTTTTGTCGATTTTTATTGAATTTGAACTATATTTCAACGTTTTTTGATGGTTCTGAGCCACCAAACACACTTAAAGCATGCAGAATCGACTCAGAATAGGAAAAGGAGACGTTTAGGTCAATTTTATGCATTCTGGCGTTCGTAGATACAAGAAAACTGTTAAAATTCTTCAGAAACGTCACTTTTGAAGTGTTTTCTTGTACTTTTAAGCCAATCAGATACCCTACGGGCTCGGAAAGTGCAACGAAACCATCAAATTTTAGCTAGAAACTGTATTTTTGTCGATTTTTATTGAATTTGAACTATATTTCAACGTTTTTTGATGGTTCTGAGCCACCAAACACACTTAAAGCATGCAGAATCGACTCAGAATAGGAAAAGGAGACGTTTAGGTCAATTTTATGCATTCTGGCGTTCGTAGATACAAGAAAACTGTTAAAATTCTTCAGAAACGTCAATTTTGAAGTGTTTTCTTGTACTTTTAAGCCAATCAGATACCCTACGGGCTCGGAAAGTGCAACGAAACCATCAAATTTTAGCTAGAAACTGTATTTTTGTCGATTTTTATTGAATTTGAACTATATTTCAACGTTTTTTGATGGTTCTGAGCCACCAAACACACTTAAAGCATGCAGAATCGACTCAGAATAGGAAAAGGAGACGTTTAGGTCAATTTTATGCATTCTGGCGTTCGTAGATTAAAGAAAACTGTTAAAATTCTTCAGAAACGTCACTTTTGAAGTGTTTTCTTGTACTTTTAAGCCAATCAGATACCCTACGGGCTCGGAAAGTGCAACGAAACCATCAAATTTTAGCTAGAAACTGTATTTTTGTCGATTTTTATTGAATTTGAACTATATTTCAACGTTTTTTGATGGTTCTGAGCCACCAAACACACTTAAAGCATGCAGAATCGACTCAGAATAGGAAAAGGAGACGTTTAGGTCAATTTTATGCATTCTGGCGTTCGTAGATACAAGAAAACTGTTAAAATTCTTCAGAAACGTCACTTTTGAAGTGTTTTCTTGTACTTTTAAGCCAATCAGATACCCTACGGGCTCGGAAAGTGCAACGAAACCATCAAATTTTAGCTAGAAACTGTATTTTTGTCGATTTTTATTGAATTTGAACTATATTTCAACGTTTTTTGATGGTTCTGAGCCACCAAACACACTTAAAGCATGCAGAATCGACTCAGAATAGGAAAAGGAGACGTTTAGGTCAATTTTATGCATTCTGGCGTTCGTAGATACAAGAAAACTGTTAAAATTCTTCAGAAACGTCAATTTTGAAGTGTTTTCTTGTACTTTTAAGCCAATCAGATACCCTACGGGCTCGGAAAGTGCAACGAAACCATCAAATTTTAGCTAGAAACTGTATTTTTGTCGATTTTTATTGAATTTGAACTATATTTCAACGTTTTTTGATGGTTCTGAGCCACCAAACACACTTAAAGCATGCAGAATCGACTCAGAATAGGAAAAGGAGACGTTTAGGTCAATTTTATGCATTCTGGCGTTCGTAGATTAAAGAAAACTGTTAAAATTCTTCAGAAACGTCACTTTTGAAGTGTTTTCTTGTACTTTTAAGCCAATCAGATACCCTACGGGCTCGGAAAGTGCAACGAAACCATCAAATTTTAGCTAGAAACTGTATTTTTGTCGATTTTTATTGAATTTGAACTATATTTCAACGTTTTTTGATGGTTCTGAGCCACCAAACACACTTAAAGCATGCAGAATCGACTCAGAATAGGAAAAGGAGACGTTTAGGTCAATTTTATGCATTCTGGCGTTCGTAGATACAAGGAAACTGTTAAAATTCTTCAGAAACGTCACTTTTGAAGTGTTTTCTTGTACTTTTAAGCCAATCAGATACCCTACGGGCTCGGAAAGTGCAACGAAACCATCAAATTTTAGCTAGAAACTGTATTTTTGTCGATTTTTATTGAATTTGAACTGTATTTCAACGTTTTTTGATGGTTCTGAGCCACCAAACACACTTAAAGCATGCAGAATCGACTCAGAATAGGAAAAGGAGACGTTTAGGTCAATTTTATGCATTCTGGCGTTCGTAGATACAAGAAAACTGTTAAAATTCTTCAGAAACGTCACTTTTGAAGTGTTTTCTTGTACTTTTAAGCCAATCAGATACCCTACGGGCTCGGAAAGTGCAACGAAACCATCAAATTTTAGCTAGAAACTGTATTTTTGTCGATTTTTATTGAATTTGAACTATATTTCAACGTTTTTTGATGGTTCTGAGCCACCAAACACACTTAAAGCATGCAGAATTGACTCAGAATAGGAAAAGGAGACGTTTAGGTCAATTTTATGCATTCTGGCGTTCGTAGATACAAGAAAACTGTCAAAATTCTTCAGAAACGTCACTTTTGAAGTGTTTTCTTGTATTTTTAAGCCAATCAGATACCCTACGGGCTCGGAAAGTGCAACGAAACCATCAAATTTTAGCTAGAAACTGTATTTTTGTCGATTTTTATTGAATTTGAACTATATTTCAACGTTTTTTGATGGTTCTGAGCCACCAAACACACTTAAAGCATGCAGAATCGACTCAGAATAGGAAAAGGAGACGTTTAGGTCAATTTTATGCATTCTGGCGTTCGTAGATACAAGAAAACTGTTAAAATTCTTCAGAAACGTCACTTTTGAAGTGTTTTCTTGTACTTTTAAGCCAATCAGATACCCTACGGGCTCGGAAAGTGCAACGAAACCATCAAATTTTAGCTAGAAACTGTATTTTTGTCGATTTTTATTGAATTTGAACTATATTTCAACGTTTTTTGATGGTTCTGAGCCACCAAACACACTTAAAGCATGCAGAATCGACTCAGAATAGGAAAAGGAGACGTTTAGGTCAATTTTATGCATTCTGGCGTTCGTAGATACAAGAAAACTGTTAAAATTCTTCAGAAACGTCACTTTTGAAGAGTTTTCTTGTACTTTTAAGCCAATCAGATACCCTACGGGCTCGGAAAGTGCAACGAAACCATCAAATTTTAGCTAGAAACTGTATTTTTGTCGATTTTTATTGAATTTGAACTATATTTCAACGTTTTTTGATGGTTCTGAGCCACCAAACACACTTAAAGCATGCAGAATCGACTCAGAATAGGAAAAGGAGACGTTTAGGTCAATTTTATGCATTCTGGCGTTCGTAGATCCAAGAAAACTGTTAAAATTCTTCAGAAACGTCACTTTTGAAGTGTTTTCTTGTACTTTTAAGCCAATCAGATACCCTACGGGCTCGGAAAGTGCAACGAAACCATCAAATTTTAGCTAGAAACTGTATTTTTGTCGATTTTTATTGAATTTGAGCTATTTTTCAACGTTTTTTGATGGTTCTGAGCCACCAAACACACTTAAAGCATGCAGAATCGACTCAGAATAGGAAAAGGAGACGTTTAGGTCAATTTTATGCATTCTGGCGTTCGTAGATACAAGAAAACTGTTAAAATTCTTCAGAAACGTCACTTTTGAAGTGTTTTCTTGTACTTTTAAGCCAATCAGATACCCTACGGGCTCGGAAAGTGCAACGAAACCATCAAATTTTAGCTAGAAACTGTATTTTTGTCGATTTTTATTGAATTTGAACTATATTTCAACGTTTTTTGATGGTTCTGAGCCACCAAACACACTTAAAGCATGCAGAATCGACTCAGAATAGGAAAAGGAGACGTTTAGGTCAATTTTATGCATTCTGGCGTTCGTAGATACAAGAAAACTGTTAAAATTCTTCAGAAACGTCACTTTTGAAGTGTTTTCTTGTACTTTTAAGCCAATCAGATACCCTACGGGCTCGGAAAGTGCAACGAAACCATCAAATTTTAGCTAGAAACTGTATTTTTGTCGATTTTTATTGAATTTGAACTATATTTCAACGTTTTTTGATGGTTCTGAGCCACCAAACACACTTAACACCAGAACCGCCGAAAATTCCACATACCTGGAACCGCCGCCCCGGTCAAATTGACCGGTGATTAAAACTCGGTTTTTTCGATTGTTTTTATGAATTAGCATATCTATTTACATAAAAGGAAACGCAAAATACATAAATAATTGTTACCTTAACGTAATTATCTTAAATGTTGTTACAATTTTTGTAGTATGATGTTTTAAATTCATATAAACCACATAGGTTCTTTTTTTTAGTTCTCACACATAAGTTTTATTTTCACATTTATTTTCTAGATATGTACGTCTTTTACGAGATTGATGACATATCTTTGATCCACCCTCACAATTATTGGAGTATTGTAGGTCTTTTTTGTTTTGGGCTATTCTACGAGTGTTCTGTTGCACTCGACCAAGCAATATCCACCATCATCGTGTATCACAAACTGTGTCACGGTCAGATTCTCCACCACATTGTTCTTTACTCCGAACAAGATGAGAAAGTATTTCATTTTCCCTATCAATATTAGATAATTTAGAATCATACTCCGAATTTTTTGGTGGAAGATATTCCAGTTAGTCTAAATATGCTAACGCCTGTGCAGCTATGAGGCCTTTCCTGGACCACATACAATTCAGTTTGTATATAGGTAAGTATAGAATACTAAAACTAAACAGAAAGCATGCCCTTTCGAAGTACAACAGAGCAATTTTTATGTTCACAAATTTACAGGCTGTAATTTGCAAAAATTTTGTACGCATGCGCAAAATCAGTTCTGCGCATGTGTGGCACAAGTAGAATCAGGTTCTTAGCCGAGTGTAAGAATGAACACGTTGAAATAAGTACGAACAAAAACTAACAAAGAGTGAAAGCTCTGATTGTTTGATGCAGATATATGCCTTTTTGTTATTTTAGAAATGTTGAAAATTTAAATTTATTTACATTTGGTGCAAGTCAAACTGTATAATTCATTCAACTGCTCCCAGAAAATAAACTAAATGACATATACATTTAATCAAAATATAATATTAACGTTCCGGTCAATCTGACCGGGCCGGCTTCTTCAGGAAAAAATTTCCAAAAGAGCGCTCAGAATTTTTCAAAATGTTCAAAATTTTGTGACAGCATTGCCAAAGATAATTTAGGAAAACTCAGAAGATTGCAAGATCATAGAAAAATTATTTCCGTTAAAAAAAAAACTTTAAAATCGGAAAACGGTCAAACTGACCGGTGCGGCGGTTCTAGTGTTAAAGCATGCAGAATCGACTCAGAATAGGAAAAGGAGACGTTTAGGTCAATTTTATGCATTCTGGCGTTCGTAGATACAAGAAAACTGTTAAAATTCTTCAGAAACGTCACTTTTGAAGTGTTTTCTTGTACTTTTAAGCCAATCAGATACCCTACGGGCTCGGAAAGTGCAACGAAACCATCAAATTTTAGCTAGAAACTGTATTTTTGTCGATTTTTATTGAATTTGAACTATATTTCGACGTTTTTTGATGGTTCTGAGCCACCAAACACACTTAAAGCATGCAGAATCGACTCAGAATAGGAAAAGGAGACGTTTAGGTCAATTTTATGCATTCTGGCGTTCGTAGATACAAGAAAACTGTTAAAATTCTTCAGAAACGTCACTTTTGAAGTGTTTTCTTGTACTTTTAAGCCAATCATATACCCTACGGGCTCGGAAAGTGCAACGAAACCATCAAATTTTAGCTAGAAACTGTATTTTTGTCGATTTTTATTGAATTTGAACTATATTTCAACGTTTTTTGATGGTTCTGAGCCACCAAACACACTTAAAGCATGCAGAATCGACTCAGAATAGGAAAAGGAGACGTTTAGGTCAATTTTATGCATTCTGGCGTTCGTAGATACAAGAAAACTGTTAAAATTCTTCAGAAACGTCACTTTTGAAGTGTTTTCTTGTACTTTTAAGCCAACCAGATACCCTACGGGCTCGGAAAGTGCAACGAAACCATCAAATTTTAGCTAGAAACTGTATTTTTGTCGATTTTTATTGAATTTGAACTATATTTCAAAGTTTTTTGATGGTTCTGAGCCACCAAACACACTTAAAGCATGCAGAATCGACTCAGAATAGGAAAAGGAGACGTTTAGGTCAATTTTATGCATTCTGGCGTTCGTAGATACAAGAAAACTGTTAAAATTCTTCAGAAACGTCACTTTTGAAGTGTTTTCTTGTACTTTTAAGCCAATCAGATACCCTACGGGCTCGGAAAGTGCAACGAAACCATCAAATTTTAGCTAGAAACTGTATTTTTGTCGATTTTTATTGAATTTGAACTATATTTCAACGTTTTTTGATGGTTCTGAGCCACCAAACACACTTAAAGCATGCAGAATCGACTCAGAATAGGAAAAGGAGACGTTTAGGTCAATTTTATGCATTCTGGCGTTCGTAGATACAAGAAAACTGTTAAAATTCTTCAGAAACGTCACTTTTGAAGTGTTTTCTTGTACTTTTAAGCCAATCAGATACCCTACGGGCTCGGAAAGTGCAACGAAACCATCAAATTTTAGCTAGAAACTGTATTTTTGTCAATTTTTATTGAATTTGAACTATATTTCAACGTTTTTTGATGGTTCTGAGCCACCAAACACACTTAAAGCATGCAGAATCGACTCAGAATAGGAAAAGGAGACCTTTAGGTCAATTTTATGCATTCTGGCGTTCGTAGATACAAGAAAACTGTTAAAATTCTTCAGAAACGTCACTTTTGAAGTGTTTTCTTGTACTTTTAAGCCAATCAGATACCCTACGGGCTCGGAAAGTGCAACGAAACCATCAAATTTTAGCTAGAAACTGTATTTTTGTCGATTTTTATTGAATTTGAACTATATTTCAAAGTTTTTTGATGGTTCTGAGCCACCAAACACACTTAAAGCATGCAGAATCGACTCAGAATAGGAAAAGGAGACGTTTAGGTCAATTTTATGCATTCTGGCGTTCGTAGATACAAGAAAACTGTTAAAATTCTTCAGAAACGTCACTTTTGAAGTGTTTTCTTGTACTTTTAAGCCAATCAGATACCCTACGGGCTCGGAAAGTGCAACGAAACCATCAAATTTTAGCTAGAAACTGTATTTTTGTCGATTTTTATTGAATTTGAACTATATTTCAACGTTTTTTGATGGTTCTGAGCCACCAAACACACTTAAAGCATGCAGAATCGACTCAGAATAGGAAAAGGAGACGTTTAGGTCAATTTTATGCATTCTGGCGTTCGTAGATACAAGAAAACTGTTAAAATTCTTCAGAAACGTCACTTTTGAAGTGTTTTCTTGTACTTTTAAGCCAATCAGATACCCTACGGGCTCGGAAAGTGCAACGAAACCATCAAATTTTAGCTAGAAACTGTATTTTTGTCGATTTTTATTGAATTTGAACTATATTTCAACGTTTTTTGATGGTTCTGAGCCACCAAACACACTTAAAGCATGCAGAATCGACTCAGAATAGGAAAAGGAGACGTTTAGGTCAATTTTATGCATTCTGGCGTTCGTAGATACAAGAAAACTGTTAAAATTCTTCAGAAACGTCACTTTTGAAGTGTTTTCTTGTACTTTTAAGCCAATCAGATACCCTACGGGCTCGGAAAGTGCAACGAAACCATCAAATTTTAGCTAGAAACTGTATTTTTGTCGATTTTTATTGAATTTGAACTATATTTCAACGTTTTTTGATGGTTCTGAGCCACCAAACACACTTAAAGCATGCAGAATCGACTCAGAATAGGAAAAGGAGACGTTTAGGTCAATTTTATGCATTCTGGCGTTGGTAGATACAAGAAAACTGTTAAAATTCTTCAGAAACGTCACTTTTGAAGTGTTTTCTTGTACTTTTAAGCCAATCAGATACCCTACGGGCTCGGAAAGTGCAACGAAACCATCAAATTTTAGCTAGAAACTGTATTTTTGTCGATTTTTATTGAATTTGAACTATATTTCAACGTTTTTTGATGGTTCTGAGCCACCAAACACACTTAAAGCATGCAGAATCGACTCAGAATGGGAAAAGGAGACGTTTAGGTCAATTTTATGCATTCTGGCGTTCGTAGATACAAGAAAACTGTTAAAATTCTTCAGAAACGTCACTTTTGAAGTGTTTTCTTGTACTGTTAAGCCAATCAGATACCCTACGGGCTCGGAAAGTGCAACGAAACCATCAAATTTTAGCTAGAAACTGTATTTTTGTCGATTTTTATTGAATTTGAACTATATTTCAACGTTTTTTGATGGTTCTGAGCCACCAAACACACTTAAAGCATGCAGAATCGACTCAGAATAGGAAAAGGAGACGTTTAGGTCAATTTTATGCATTCTGGCGTTCGTAGATACAAGAAAACTGTTAAAATTCTTCAGAAACGTCACTTTTGAAGTGTTTTCTTGTACTTTTAAGCCAATCAGATACCCTACGGGCTCGGAAAGTGCAACGAAACCATCAAATTTTAGCTAGAAACTGTATTTTTGTCGATTTTTATTGAATTTGAACTATATTTCAACGTTTTTTGATGGTTCTGAGCCACCAAACACACTTAAAGCATGCAGAATCGACTCAGAATAGGAAAAGGAGACGTTTAGGTCAACTTTATGCATTCTGGCGTTCGTAGATACAAGAAAACTGTTAAAATTCTTCAGAAACGTCACTTTTGAAGTGTTTTCTTGTACTTTTAAGCCAATCAGATACCCTACGGGCTCGGAAAGTGCAACGAAACCATCAAATTTTAGCTAGAAACTGTATTTTTGTCGATTTTTATTGAATTTGAACTATATTTCAACGTTTTTTGATGGTTCTGAGCCACCAAACACACTTAAAGCATGCAGAATCGACTCAGAATAGGAAAAGGAGACGTTTAGGTCTATTTTATGCATTCTGGCGTTCGTAGATACAAGAAAACTGTTAAAATTCTTCAGAAACGTCACTTTTGAAGTGTTTTCTTGTACTTTTAAGCCAATCAGATACCCTACGGGCTCGGAAAGTGCAACGAAACCATCAAATTTTAGCTAGAAACTGTATTTTTGTCGATTTTTATTGAATTTGAACTATATTTCAACGTTTTTTGATGGTTCTGAGCCACCAAACACACTTAAAGCATGCAGAATCGACTCAGAATAGGAAAAGGAGACGTTTAGGTCAATTTTATGCATTCTGGCGTTCGTAGATACAAGAAAACTGTTAAAATTCTTCAGAAACGTCACTTTTGAAGTGTTTTTTTGTACTTTTAAGCCAATCAGATACCCTACGGGCTCGGAAAGTGCAACGAAACCATCAAATTTAACTAGAAACTGTATTTTTGTCGATTTTTATTGAATTTGAACTATATTTCAACTTTTTTTGATGGTTCTGAGCCACCAAACACACTTAAAGCATGCAGAATCGACTCAGAATAGGAAAAGGAGACGTTTAGGTCAATTTTATGCATTCTGGCGTTCGTAGATACAAGAAAACTGTTAAAATTCTTCAGAAACGTCACTTTTGAAGTGTTTTCTTGTACTTTTAAGACAATCAGATACCCTACGGGCTCGGAAAGTGCAACGAAACCATCAAATTTTAGCTAGAAACTGTATTTTTGTCGATTTTTATTGAATTTGAACTATATTTCAACGTTTTTTGATGGCTCTGAGCCACCAAACACACTTAAAGCATGCAGAATCGACTCAGAATAGGAAAAGGAGACGTTTAGGTCAATTTTATGCATTCTGGCGTTCGTAGATACAAGAAAACTGTTAAAATTCTTCAGAAACGTCACTTTTGAAGTGTTTTCTTGTACTTTTAAGCCAATCAGAAACCCTACGGGCTCGGAAAGTGCAACGAAACCATCAAATTTTAGCTAGAAACTGTATTTTTGTCGATTTTTATTGAATTTGAACTATATTTCAAAGTTTTTTGATGGTTCTGAGCCACCAAACACACTTAAAGCATGCAGAATCGACTCAGAATAGGAAAAGGAAACGTTTAGGTCAATTTTATGCATTCTGGCGTTCGTAGATACAAGAAAACTGTTAAAATTCTTCAGAAACGTCACTTTTGAAGTGGTTTCTTGTACTTTTAAGCCAATCAGATACCCTACGGGCTCGGAAAGTGCAACGAAACCATCAAATTTTAGCTAGAAACTGTATTTTTGTCGATTTTTATTGAATTTGAACTATATTTCAACGTTTTTTGATGGTTCTGAGCCACCAAACACACTTAAAGCATGCAGAATCGACTCAGAATAGGAAAAGGAGACGTTTAGGTCAATTTTATGCATTCTGGCGTTCGTAGATACAAGAAAACTGTTAAAATTCTTCAGAAACGTCACTTTTGAAGTGTTTTCTTGTACTTTTAAGCCAATCAGATACCCTACGGGCTCGGAAAGTGCAACGAAACCATCAAATTTTAGCTAGAAACTGTATTTTTGTCGATTTTTATTGAATTTGAACTATATTTCAACGTTTTTTGATGGTTCTGAGCCACCAAACACACTTAAAGCATGCAGAATCGACTCAGAATAGGAAAAGGAGACGTTTAGGTCAATTTTATGCATTCTGGCGTTCGTAGATACAAGAAAACTGTTAAAATTCTTCAGAAACGTCACTTTTGAAGTGTTTTCTTGTACTTTTAAGCCAATCAGATACCCTACGGGCTCGGAAAGTGCAACGAAACCATCAAATTTTAGCTAGAAACTGTATTTTTGTCGATTTTTATTGAATTTGAACTATATTTCAACGTTTTTTGATGGTTCTGAGCCACCAAACACACTTAAAGCATGCAGAATCGACTCAGAATAGGAAAAGGAGACGTTTAGGTCAATTTTATGCATTCTGGCGTTCGTAGATACAAGAAAACTGTTAAAATTCTTCAGAAACGTCACTTTTGAAGTGTTTTCTTGTACTTTTAAGCCAATCAGATACCCTACGGGCTCGGAAAGTGCAACGAAACCATCAAATTTTAGCTAGAAACTGTATTTTTGTCGATTTTTATTGAATTTGAACTATATTTCAACGTTTTTTGATGGTTCTGAGCCACCAAACACACTTAAAGCATGCAGAATCGACTCAGAATAGGAAAAGGAGACGTTTAGGTCAATTTTATGCATTCTGGCGTTCGTAGATACAAGAAAACGGTTAAAATTCTTCAGAAACGTCACTTTTGAAGTGTTTTCTTGTACTTTTAAGCCAATCAGATACCGTACGGGCTCGGAAAGTGCAACGAAACCATCAAATTTTAGCTAGAAACTGTATTTTTGTCGATTTTTATTGAATTTGAACTATATTTCAACGTTTTTTGATGGTTCTGAGCCACCAAACACACTTACAGCATGCAGAATCGACTCAGAATAGGAAAAGGAGACGTTTAGGTCAATTTTATGCATACTGGCGTTCGTAGATACAAGAAAACTGTTAAAATTCTTCAGAAACGTCACTTTTGAAGTGTTTTCTTGTACTTTTAAGCCAATCAGATACCCTACGGGCTCGGAAAGTGCAACGAAACCATCAAATTTTAGCTAGAAACTGTATTTTTGTCGATCTTTATTGAATTTGAACTATATTTCAACGTTTTTTGATGGTTCTGAGCCACCAAACACACTTAAAGCATGCAGAATCGACTCAGAATAGGAAAAGGAGACGTTTAGGTCAATTTTATGCATTCTGGCGTTCGTAGATACAAGAAAACTGTTAAAATTCTTCAGAAACGTCACTTTTGAAGTGTTTTCTTGTACTTTTAAGCCAATCAGATACCCTACGGGCTCGGAAAGTGCAACGAAACCATCAAATTTTAGCTAGAAACTGTATTTTTGTCGATTTTTATTGAATTTGAACTATATTTCAAAGTTTTTTGATGGTTCTGAGCCACCAAACACACTTAAAGCATGCAGAATCGACTCAGAATAGGAAAAGGAGACGTTTAGGTCAATTTTATGCATTCTGGCGTTCGTAGATACAAGAAAACTGTTAAAATTCTTCAGAAACGTCACTTTTGAAGTGTTTTCTTGTACTTTTAAGCCAATCAGATACCCAACGGGCTCGGAAAGTGCAACGAAACCATCAAATTTTAGCTAGAAACTGTATTTTTGTCGATTTTTATTGAATTTGAACTATATTTCAACGTTTTTTGATGGTTCTGAGCCACCAAACACACTTAAAGCATGCAGAATCGACTCAGAATAGGAAAAGGAGACGTTTAGGTCAATTTTATGCATTCTGGCGTTCGTAGATACAAGAAAACTGTTAAAATTCTTCAGAAACGTCACTTTTGAAGTGTTTTCTTGTACTTTTAAGCCAATCAGATACCCTACGGGCTCGGAAAGTGCAACGAAACCATCAAATTTTAGCTAGAAACTGTATTTTTGTCGATTTTTATTGAATTTGAACTATATTTCAACGTTTTTTGATGGTTCTGAGCCACCAAACACACTTAAAGCATGCAGAATCGACTCAGAATAGGAAAAGGTGACGTTTAGGTCAATTTTATGCATTCTGGCGTTCGTAGATACAAGAAAACTGTTAAAATTCTTCAGAAACGTCACTTTTGAAGTGTTTTCTTGTACTTTTAAGCCAATCAGATACCCTACGGGCTCGGAAAGTGCAACGAAACCATCAAATTTTAGCTAGAAACTGTATTTTTGTCGATTTTTATTGAATTTGAACTATATTTCAACGTTTTTTGTTTTGATGGTTCTGAGCCACCAAACACACTTAAAGCATGCAGAATCGACTCAGAATAGGAAAAGGAGACGTTTAGGTCAATTTTATGCATTCTGGCGTTCGTAGATACAAGAAAACTGTTAAAATTCTTCAGAAACGTCACTTTTGAAGTGTTTTCTTGTACTTTTAAGCCAATCAGATACCCTACGGGCTCGGAAAGTGCAACGAAACCATCAAATTTTAGCTAGAAACTGTATTTTTGTCGATTTTTATTGAATTTGAACTATATTTCAACGTTTTTTGATGGTTCTGAGCCACCAAACACACTTAAAGCATGCAGAATCGACTCAGAATAGGAAAAGGAGACGTTTAGGTCAATTTTATGCATTCTGGCGTTCGTAGATACAAGAAAACTGTTAAAATTCTTCAGAAACGTCACTTTTGAAGTGTTTTCTTGTACTTTTAAGCCAATCAGATACCCTACGGGCTCGGAAAGTGCAACGAAACCATCAAATTTTAGCTAGAAACTGTATTTTTGTCGATTTTTATTGAATTTGAACTATATTTCAACGTTTTTTGATGGTTCTGAGCCACCAAACACACTTAAAGCATGCAGAATCGACTCAGAATAGGAAAAGGAGACGTTTAGGTCAATTTTATGCATTCTGGCGTTCGTAGATACAAGAAAACTGTTAAAATTCTTCAGAAATGTCACTTTTGAAGTGTTTTCTTGTACTTTTAAGCCAATCAGATACCCTACGGGCTCGGAAAGTGCAACGAATCCATCAAATTTTAGCTAGAAACTGTATTTTTGTCGATTTTTATTGAATTTGAACTATATTTCAAAGTTTTTTGATGGTTCTGAGCCACCAAACACACTTAAAGCATGCAGAATCGACTCAGAATAGGAAAAGGAGACGTTTAGGTCAATTTTATGCATTCTGGCGTTCGTAGATACAAGAAAACTGTTAAAATTCTTCAGAAACGTCACTTTTGAAGTGTTTTCTTGTACTTTTAAGCCAATCAGATACCCAACGGGCTCGGAAAGTGCAACGAAACCATCAAATTTTAGCTAGAAACTGTATTTTTGTCGATTTTTATTGAATTTGAACTATATTTCAACGTTTTTTGATGGTTCTGAGCCACCAAACACACTTAAAGCATGCAGAATCGACTCAGAATAGGAAAAGGAGACGTTTAGGTCAATTTTATGCATTCTGGCGTTCGTAGATACAAGAAAACTGTTAAAATTCTTCAGAAACGTCACTTTTGAAGTGTTTTCTTGTACTTTTAAGCCAATCAGATACCCTACGGGCTCGGAAAGTGCAACGAAACCATCAAATTTTAGCTAGAAACTGTATTTTTGTCGATTTTTATTGAATTTGAACTATATTTCAACGTTTTTTGATGGTTCTGAGCCACCAAACACACTTAAAGCATGCAGAATCGACTCAGAATAGGAAAAGGAGACGTTTAGGTCAATTTTATGCATTCTGGCGTTCGTAGATACAAGAAAACTGTTAAAATTCTTCAGAAACGTCACTTTTGAAGTGTTTTCTTGTACTTTTAAGCCAATCAGATACCCTACGGGCTCGGAAAGTGCAACGAAACCATCAAATTTTAGCTAGAAACTGTATTTTTGTCGATTTTTATTGAATTTGAACTATATTTCAAAGTTTTTTGATGGTTCTGAGCCACCAAACACACTTAAAGCATGCAGAATCGACTCAGAATAGGAAAAGGAGACGTTTAGGTCAATTTTATGCATTCTGGCGTTCGTAGATACAAGAAAACTGTTAAAATTCTTCAGAAACGTCACTTTTGAAGTGTTTTCTTGTACTTTTAAGCCAATCAGATACCCTACGGGCTCGGAAAGTGCAACGAAACCATCAAATTTTAGCTAGAAACTGTATTTTTGTCGATTTTTATTGAATTTGAACTATATTTCAACGTTTTTTGATGGTTCTGAGCCACCAAACACACTTAAAGCATGCAGAATCGACTCAGAATAGGAAAAGGAGACGTTTAGGTCAATTTTATGCATTCTGGCGTTCGTAGATACAAGAAAACTGTTAAAATTCTTCAGAAACGTCACTTTTGAAGTGTTTTCTTGTACTTTTAAGCCAATCAGATACCCTACGGGCTCGGAAAGTGCAACGAAACCATCAAATTTTAGCTAGAAACTGTATTTTTGTCGATTTTTATTGAATTTGAACTATATTTCAACGTTTTTTGATGGTTCTGAGCCACCAAACACACTTAAAGCATGCAGAATCGACTCAGAATAGGAAAAGGAGACGTTTAGGTCAATTTTATGCATTCTGGCGTTCGTAGATACAAGAAAACTGTTAAAATTCTTCAGAAACGTCACTTTTGAAGTGTTTTCTTGTACTTTTAAGCCAATCAGATACCCTACGGGCTCGGAAAGTGCAACGAAACCATCAAATTTTAGCTAGAAACTGTATTTTTGTCGATTTTTATTGAATTTGAACTATATTTCAACGTTTTTTGTTTTGATGGTTCTGAGCCACCAAACACACTTAAAGCATGCAGAATCGACTCAGAATAGGAAAAGGAGACGTTTAGGTCAATTTTATGCATTCTGGCGTTCGTAGATACAAGAAAACTGTTAAAATTCTTCAGAAACATCACTTTTGAAGTGTTTTCTTGTACTTTTAAGCCAATCAGATACCCTACGGGCTCGGAAAGTGCAACGAAACCATCAAATTTTAGCTAGAAACTGTATTTTTGTCGATTTTTATTGAATTTGAACTATATTTCAACGTTTTTTGATGGTTCTGAGCCACCAAACACACTTAAAGCATGCAGAATCTACTCAGAATAGGAAAAGGAGACGTTTAGGTCAATTTTATGCATTCTGGCTTTCGTAGATACAAGAAAACTGTTAAAATTCTTCAGAAACGTCACTTTTGAAGTGTTTTCTTGTGCTTTTAAGCCAATCAGATACCCTACGGGCTCGGAAAGTGCAACGAAACCATCAAATTTTAGCTAGAAACTGTATTTTTGTCGATTTTTATTGAATTTGAACTATATTTCAACGTTTTTTGATGGTTCTGAGCCACCAAACACACTTAAAGCATGCAGAATCTACTCAGAATAGGAAAAGGAGACGTTTAGGTCAATTTTATGCATTCTGGCGTTCGTAGATACAAGAAAGCTGTTAAAATTCTTCAGAAACGTCACTTTTGAAGTGTTTTCTTGTACTTTTAAGCCAATCAGATAACCTACGGGCTCGGAAAGTGCAACGAAACCATCAAATTTTAGCTAGAAACTGTATTTTTGTCGATTTTTATTTTATTTGAACTATATTTCAACGTTTTTTGATGGTTCTGAGCCACCAAACACACTTAAAGCATGCAGAATCGACTCAGAATAGGAAAAGGAGACGTTTAGGTCAATTTTATGCATTCTGGCGTTCGTAGATACAAGAAAACTGTTAAAATTCTTCAGAAACGTCACTTTTGAAGTGTTTTCTTGTACTTTTAAGCCAATCAGATACCCTACGGGCTCGGAAAGTGCAACGAAACCATCAAATTTTAGCTATAAACTGTATTTTTGTCGATTTTTATTGAATTTGAACTATATTTCAACGTTTTTTGATGGTTCTGAGCCACCAAACACACTTAAAGCATGCAGAATCGACTCAGAATAGGAAAAGGAGACGTTTAGGTCAATTTTATGCATTCTGGCGTTCGTAGATACAAGAAAACTGTTAAAATTCTTCAGAAACGTCACTTTTGAAGTGTTTTCTTGTACTTTTAAGCCAATCAGATACCCTACGGGCTCGGAAAGTGCAACGAAACCATCAAATTTTAGCTAGAAACTGTATTTTTGTCGATTTTTATTGAATTTGAACTATATTTCAACGTTTTTTGATGGTTCTGAGCCACCAAACACACTTAAAGCATGCAGAATCGACTCAGAATAGGAAAAGGAGACCTTTAGGTCAATTTTATGCATTCTGGCGTTCGTAGATACAAGAAAACTGTTAAAATTCTTCAGAAACGTCACTTTTGAAGTGTTTTCTTGTACTTTTAAGCCAATCAGATACCCTACGGGCTCGGAAAGTGCAACGAAACCATAAAATTTTAGCTAGAAACTGTATTTTTGTCGATTTTTATTGAATTTGAACTATATTTCAACGTTTTTTGATGGTTCTGAGCCACCAAACACACTTAAAGCATGCAGAATCGACTCAGAATAGGAAAAGGAGACGTTTAGGTCAATTTTATGCATTCTGGCGTTCGTAGATACAAGAAAACTGTTAAAATTCTTCAGAAACGTCACTTTTGAAGTGTTTTCTTGTACTTTTAAGCCAATCAGATACCCTACGGGCTCGGAAAGTGCAACGAAACCATCAAATTTTAGCTAGAAACTGTATTTTTGTCGATTTTTATTGAATTTGAACTATATTTCAACGTTTTTTGATGGTTCTGAGCCACCAAACACACTTAAAGCATGCAGAATCGACTCAGAATAGGAAAAGGAGACGTTTAGGTCAATTTTATGCATTCTGGCGTTCGTAGATACAAGAAAACTGTTAAAATTCTTCAGAAACGTCACTTTTGAAGTGTTTTCTTGTACTTTTAAGCCAATCAGATACCCTACGGGCTCGGAAAGTGCAACGAAACCATCAAATTTTAGCTAGAAACTGTATTTTTGTCGATTTTTATTGAATTTGAACTATATTTCAACGTTTTTTGATGGTTCTGAGCCACCAAACACACTTAAAGCATGCAGAATCGACTCAGAATAGGAAAAGGAGACGTTTAGGTCAATTTTATGCATTCTGGCGTTCGTAGATACAAGAAAACTGTTAAAATTCTTCAGAAACGTCACTTTTGAAGTGTTTTCTTGTACTTTTAAGCCAATCAGATACCCTACGGGCTCGGAAAGTGCAACGAAACCATCAAATTTTAGCTAGAAACTGTATTTTTGTCGATTTTTATTGAATTTGAACTATATTTCAACGTTTTTTGATGGTTCTGAGCCACCAAACACACTTAAAGCATGCAGAATCGACTCAGAATAGGAAAAGGAGACGTTTAGGTCAATTTTATGCATTCTGGCGTTCGTAGATACAAGAAAACTGTTAAAATTCTTCAGAAACGTCACTTTTGAAGTGTTTTCTTGTACTTTTAAGCCAATCAGATACCCTACGGGCTCGGAAAGTGCAACGAAACCATCAAATTTTAGCTAGAAACTGTATTTTTGTCGATTTTTATTGAATTTGAACTATATTTCAACGTTTTTTGATGGTTCTGAGCCACCAAACACACTTAAAGCATGCAGAATCGACTCAGAATAGGAAAAGGAGACGTTTAGGTCAATTTTATGCATTCTGGCGTTCGTAGATACAAGAAAACTGTTAAAATTCTTCAGAAACGTCACTTTTGAAGTGTTTTCTTGTACTTTTAAGCCAATCAGATACCCTACGGGCTCGGAAAGTGCAACGAAACCATCAAATTTTAGCTAGAAACTGTATTTTTGTCGATTTTTATTGAATTTGAACTATATTTCAACGTTTTTTGATGGTTCTGAGCCACCAAACACACTTAAAGCATGCAGAATCGACTCAGAATAGGAAAAGGAGACGTTTAGGTCAATTTTATGCATTCTGGCGTTCGTAGATACAAGAAAACTGTTAAAATTCTTCAGAAACGTCACTTTTGAAGTGTTTTCTTGTACTTTTAAGCCAATCAGATACCCTACGGGCTCGGAAAGTGCAACGAAACCATCAAATTTTAGCTAGAAACTGTATTTTTGTCGATTTTTATTGAATTTGAACTATATTTCAACGTTTTTTGATGGTTCTGAGCCACCAAACACACTTAAAGCATGCAGAATCGACTCAGAATAGGAAAAGGAGACGTTTAGGTCAATTTTATGCATTCTGGCGTTCGTAGATACAAGAAAACTGTTAAAATTCTTCAGAAACGTCACTTTTGAAGTGTTTTCTTGTAGTTTTAAGCCAATCAGATACCCTACGGGCTCGGAAAGTGCAACGAAACCATCAAATTTTAGCTAGAAACTGTATTTTTGTCGATTTTTATTGAATTTGAACTATATTTCAACGTTTTTTGATGGTTCTGAGCCACCAAACACACTTAAAACATGCAGAATCGACTCAGAATAGGAAAAGGAGACGTTTAGGTCAATTTTATGCATTCTGGCGTTCGTAGATACAAGAAAACTGTTAAAATTCTTCAGAAACGTCACTTTTGAAGTGTTTTCTTGTACTTTTAAGCCAATCAGATACCCTACGGGCTCGGAAAGTGCAACGAAACCATCAAATTTTAGCTAGAAACTGTATTTTTGTCGATTTTTATTGAATTTGAACTATATTTCAACGTTTTTTGATGGTTCTGAGCCACCAAACACACTTAAAGCATGCAGAATCGACTCAGAATAGGAAAAGGAGACGTTTAGGTCAATTTTATGCATTCTGGCGTTCGTAGATACAAGAAAACTGTTAAAATTCTTCAGAAACGTCACTTTTGAAGTGTTTTCTTGTACTTTTAAGCCAATCAGATACCCTACGGGCTCGGAAAGTGCAACGAAACCATCAAATTTTAGCTAGAAACTGTATTTTTGTCGATTTTTATTGAATTTGAACTATATTTCAACGTTTTTTGATGGTTCTGAGCCACCAAACACACTTAAAGCATGCAGAATCGACTCAGAATAGGAAAAGGAGACGTTTAGGTCAATTTTATGCATTCTGGCGTTCGTAGATACAAGAAAACTGTTAAAATTCTTCAGAAACGTCACTTTTGAAGTGTTTTCTTGTACTTTTAAGCCAATCAGATACCCTACGGGCTCGGAAAGTGCAACGAAACCATCAAATTTTAGCTAGAAACTGTATTTTTGTCGATTTTTATTGAATTTGAACTATATTTCAACGTTTTTTGATGGTTCTGAGCCACCAAACACACTTAAAGCATGCAGAATCGACTCAGAATAGGAAAAGGAGACGTTTAGGTCAATTTTATGCATTCTGGCGTTCGTAGATACAAGAAAACTGTTAAAATTCTTCAGAAACGTCGCTTTTGAAGTGTTTTCTTGTACTTTTAAGCCAATCAGATACCCTACGGGCTCGGAAAGTGCAACGAAACCATCAAATTTTAGCTAGAAACTGTATTTTTGTCGATTTTTATTGAATTTGAACTATATTTCAACGTTTTTTGATGGTTCTGAGCCACCAAACACACTTAAAGCATGCAGAATCGACTCAGAATAGGAAAAGGAGACGTTTAGGTCAATTTTATGCATTCTGGCGTTCGTAGATACAAGAAAACTGTTAAAATTCTTCAGAAACGTCACTTTTGAAGTGTTTTCTTGTACTTTTAAGCCAATCAGATACCCTACGGGCTCGGAAAGTGCAACGAAACCATCAAATTTTAGCTAGAAACTGTATTTTTGTCGATTTTTATTGAATTTGAACTATATTTCAACGTTTTTTGATGGTTCTGAGCCACCAAACACACTTAAAGCATGCAGAATCGACTCAGAATAGGAAAAGGAGACGTTTAGGTCAATTTTATGCATTCTGGCGTTCGTAGATACAAGAAAACTGTTAAAATTCTTCAGAAACGTCACTTTTGAAGTGTTTTCTTGTACTTTTAAGCCAATCAGATACCCAACGGGCTCGGAAAGTGCAACGAAACCATCAAATTTTAGCTAGAAACTGTATTTTTGTCGATTTTTATTGAATTTGAACTATATTTCAACGTTTTTTGATGGTTCTGAGCCACCAAACACACTTAAAACATGCAGAATCGACTCAGAATAGGAAAAGGAGACGTTTAGGTCAATTTTATGCATTCTGGCGTTCGTAGATACAAGAAAACTGTTAAAATTCTTCAGAAACGTCACTTTTGAAGTGTTTTCTTGTACTTTTAAGCCAATCAGATACCCTACGGGCTCGGAAAGTGCAACGAAACCATCAAATTTTAGCTAGAAACTGTATTTTTGTCGATTTTTATTGAATTTGAACTATATTTCAACGTTTTTTGATGGTTCTGAGCCACCAAACACACTTAAAGCATGCAGAATCAACTCAGAATAGGAAAAGGAGACGTTTAGGTCAATTTTATGCATTCTGGCGTTCGTAGATACAAGAAAACTGTTAAAATTCTTCAGAAACGTCACTTTTGAAGTGTTTTCTTGTACTTTTAAGCCAATCAGATACCCTACGGGCTCGGAAAGTGCAACGAAACCATAAAATTTTAGCTAGAAACTGTATTTTTGTCGATTTTTATTGAATTTGAACTATATTTCAACGTTTTTTGATGGTTCTGAGCCACCAAACACACTTAAAGCATGCAGAATCGACTCAGAATAGGAAAAGGAGACGTTTAGGTCAATTTTATGCATTCTGGCGTTCGTAGATACAAGAAAACTGTTAAAATTCTTCAGAAACGTCACTTTTGAAGTGTTTTCTTGTACTTTTAAGCCAATCAGATACCCTACGGGCTCGGAAAGTGCAACGAAACCATCAAATTTTAGCTAGAAACTGTATTTTTGTCGATTTTTATTGAATTTGAACTATATTTCAACGTTTTTTGATGGTTCTGAGCCACCAAACACACTTAAAGCATGCAGAATCGACTCAGAATAGGAAAAGGAGACGTTTAGGTCAATTTTATGCATTCTGGCGTTCGTAGATACAAGAAAACTGTTAAAATTCTTCAGAAACGTCACTTTTGAAGTGTTTTCTTGTACTTTTAAGCCAATCAGATACCCAACGGGCTCGGAAAGTGCAACGAAACCATCAAATTTTAGCTAGAAACTGTATTTTTGTTGATTTTTATTGAATTTGAACTATATTTCAACGTTTTTTGATGGTTCTGAGCCACCAAACACACTTAAAGCATGCAGAATCGACTCAGAATAGGAAAAGGAGACGTTTAGGTCAATTTTATGCATTCTGGCGTTCGTAGATACAAGAAAACTGTTAAAATTCTTCAGAAACGTCACTTTTGAAGTGTTTTCTTGTACTTTTAAGCCAATCAGATACCCTACGGGCTCGGAAAGTGCAACGAAACCATCAAATTTTAGCTAGAAACTGTATTTTTGTCGATTTTTATTGAATTTGAACTATATTTCAACGTTTTTTGATGGTTCTGAGCCACCAAACACACTTAAAGCATGCAGAATCGACTCAGAATAGGAAAAGGAGACGTTTAGGTCAATTTTATGCATTCTGGCGTTCGTAGATACAAGAAAACTGTTAAAATTCTTCAGAAACGTCACTTTTGAAGTGTTTTCTTGTACTTTTAAGCCAATCAGATACCCTACGGGCTCGGAAAGTGCAACGAAACCATCAAATTTTAGCTAGAAACTGTATTTTTGTCGATTTTTATTGAATTTGAACTATATTTCAACGTTTTTTGATGGTTCTGAGCCACCAAACACACTTAAAGCATGCAGAATCGACTCAGAATAGGAAAAGGAGACGTTTAGGTCAATTTTATGCTTTCTGGCGTTCGTAGATACAAGAAAACTGTTAAAATTCTTCAGAAACGTCACTTTTGAAGTGTTTTCTTGTACTTTCAAGCCAATCAGATACCCTACGGGCTTGGAAAGTGCAACGAAACCATTAAATTTTAGCTAGAAACTGTATTTTTGTCGATTTTTATTGAATTTGAACTATATTTCAACGTTTTTTGATGGTTCTGAGCCACCAAACACACTTAAAGCATGCAGAATCGACTCAGAATAGGAAAAGGAGACGTTTAGGTCAATTTTATGCATTCTGGCGTTCGTAGATACAAGAAAACTGTTAAAATTCTTCAGAAACGTCACTTTTGAAGTGTTTTCTTGTACTTTATAGCCAATCAGACACCCTACGGGCTCGGAAAGTGCAACGAAACCATCAAATTTTAGCTAGAAACTGTATTTTTGTCGATTTTTATTGAATTTGAACTATATTTCAACGTTTTTTGATGGTTCTGAGCCACCAAACACACTTAAAGCATGCAGAATCGACTCAGAATAGGAAAAGGAGACGTTTAGGTCAATTTTATGCATTCTGGCGTTCGTAGACACAAGAAAACTGTTAAAATTCTTCAGAAACGTCACTTTTGAAGTGTTTTCTTGTAATTTTAAGCCAATCAGATACCCTACGGGCTCGGAAAGTGCAACGAAACCATCAAATTTTAGCTAGAAACTGTATTTTTGTCGAATTTGAACTATATTTCAACGTTTTTTGATGGTTCTGAGCCACCAAACACACTTAAAGCATGCAGAATCGACTCAGAATAGGAAAAGGAGACGTTTAGGTCAATTTTATGCATTCTGGCGTTCGTAGATACAAGAAAACTGTTAAAATTCTTCAGAAACGTCACTTTTGAAGTGTTTTCTTGTACTTTTAAGCCAATCAGATACCCTACGGGCTCGGAAAGTGCAACGAAACCATCAAATTTTAGCTAGAAACTGTATTTTTGTCGATTTTTATTAAATTTGAACTATATTTCAACGTTTTTTGATGGTTCTGAGCCACCAAACACACTTAAAGCATGCAGAATCGACACAGAATAGGAAAAGGAGACGTTTAGGTCAATTTTATGCATTCTGGCGTTCGTAGATACAAGAAAACTGTTAAAATTCTTCAGAAACGTCACTTTTGAAGTGTTTTCTTGTACTTTTAAGCCAATCAGATACCCTACGGGCTCGGAAAGTGCAACGAAACCATCAAATTTTAGCTAGAAACTGTATTTTTGTCGATTTTTATTGAATTTGAACTATATTTCAACGTTTTTTGATGGTTCTGAGCCACCAAACACACTTAAAGCATGCAGAATCGACTCAGAATAGGAAAAGGAGACGTTTAGGTCAATTTAATGCATTCTGGCGTTCGTAGATACAAGAAAACTGTTAAAATTCTTCAGAAACGTCACTTTTGAAGTGTTTTCTTGTACTTTTAAGCCAATCAGATACCCTACGGGCTCGGAAAGTGCAACGAAACCATCAAATTTTAGCTAGAAACTGTATTTTTGTCGATTTTTATTGAATTTGAACTATATTTCAACGTTTTTTGATGGTTCTGAGCCACCAAACACACTTAAAGCATGCAGAATCGACTCAGAATAGGAAAAGGAGACGTTTAGGTCAATTTTATGCATTCTGGCGTTCGTAGATACAAGAAAACTGTTAAAATTCTTCAGAAACGTCACTTTTGAAGTGTTTTCTTGTACTTTTAAGCCAATCAGATACCCTACGGGCTCGGAAAGTGCAACGAAACCATCAAATTTTAGCTAGAAACTGTATTTTTGTCGATTTTTATTGAATTTGAACTATATTTCAACGTTTTTTGATGGTTCTGAGCCACCAAACACACTTAAAGCATGCAGAATCGACTCAGAATAGGAAAAGGAGACGTTTAGGTCAATTTTATGCATTCTGGCGTTCGTAGATACAAGAAAACTGTTAAAATTCTTCAGAAACGTCACTTTTGAAGTGTTTTCTTGTACTTTTAAGCCAATCAGATACCCTACGGGCTCGGAAAGTGCAACGAAACCATCAAATTTTAGCTAGAAACTGTATTTTTGTCGATTTATATTGAATTTGAACTATATTTCAACGTTTTTTGATGGTTCTGAGCCACCAAACACACTTAAAGCATGCAGAATCGACTCAGAATAGGAAAAGGAGACGTTTAGGTCAATTTTATGCATTCTGGCGTTCGTAGATACAAGAAAACTGTTAAAATTCTTCAGAAACGTCACTTTTGAAGTGTTTTCTTGTACTTTTAAGCCAATCAGATACCCTACGGGCTCGGAAAGTGCAACGAAACCATCAAATTTTAGCTAGAAACTGTATTTTTGTCGATTTTTATTGAATTTGAACTATATTTCAACGTTTTTTGATGGTTCTGAGCCACCAAACACACTTAAAGCATGCAGAATCGACTCAGAATAGGAAAAGGAGACGTTTAGGTCAATTTTATGCATTCTGGCGTTCGTAGATACAAGAAAACTGTTAAAATTCTTCAGAAACGTCACTTTTGAAGTGTTTTCTTGTACTTTTAAGCCAATCAGATACCCTACGGGCTCGGAAAGTGCAACGAAACCATCAAATTTTAGCTAGAAACTGTATTTTTGTCGATTTTTATTGAATTTGAACTATATTTCAACGTTTTTTGATGGTTCTGAGCCACCAAACACACTTAAAGCATGCAGAATCGACTCAGAATAGGAAAAGGAGACGTTTAGGTCAATTTAATGCATTCTGGCGTTCGTAGATACAAGAAAACTGTTAAAATTCTTCAGAAACGTCACTTTTGAAGTGTTTTCTTGTACTTTTAAGCCAATCAGATACCCTACGGGCTCGGAAAGTGCAACGAAACCATCAAATTTTAGCTAGAAACTGTATTTTTGTCGATTTTTATTGAATTTGAACTATATTTCAACGTTTTTTGATGGTTCTGAGCCACCAAACACACTTAAAGCATGCAGAATCGACTCAGAATAGGAAAAGGAGACGTTTAGGTCAATTTTATGCAATCTGGCGTTCGTAGATACAAGAAAACTGTTAAAATTCTTCAGAAACGTCACTTTTGAAGTGTTTTCTTGTACTTTTAAGCCAATCAGATACCCTACGGGCTCGGAAAGTGCAACGAAACCATCAAATTTTAGCTAGAAACTGTATTTTTGTCGATTTTTATTGAATTTGAACTATATTTCAACGTTTTTTGATGGTTCTGAGCCACCAAACACACTTAAAGCATGCAGAATCGACTCAGAATAGGAAAAGGAGACGTTTAGGTCAATTTTATGCATTCTGGCGTTCGTAGATACAAGAAAACTGTTAAAATTCTTCAGAAACGTCACTTTTGAAGTGTTTTCTTGTACTTTTAAGCCAATCAGATACCCTACGGGCTCGGAAAGTGCAACGAAACCATCAAATTTTAGCTAGAAACTGTATTTTTGTCGATTTTTATTGAATTTGAACTATATTTCAACGTTTTTTGATGGTTCTGAGCCACCAAACACACTTAAAGCATGCAGAATCGACTCAGAATAGGAAAAGGAGACGTTTAGGTCAATTTTATGCATTCTGGCGTTCGTAGATACAAGAAAACTGTTAAAATTCTTCAGAAACGTCACTTTTGAAGTGTTTTCTTGTACTTTTAAGCCAATCAGATACCCTACGGGCTCGGAAAGTGCAACGAAACCATCAAATTTTAGCCAGAAACTGTATTTTTGTAGATTTTTATTGAATTTGAACTATATTTCAACGTTTTTTGATGGTTCTGAGCCACCAAACACACTTAAAGCATGCAGAATCGACTCAGAATAGGAAAAGGAGACGTTTAGGTCAATTTTATGCATTCTGGCGTTCGTAGATACAAGAAAACTGTTAAAATTCTTCAGAAACGTCACTTTTGAAGTGTTTTCTTGTACTTTTAAGCCAATCAGATACCCTACGGGCTCGGAAAGTGCAACGAAACCATCAAATTTTAGCTAGAAACTGTATTTTTGTCGATTTTTATTGAATTTGAACTATATTTCAACGTTTTTTGATGGTTCTGAGCCACCAAACACACTTAAAGCATGCAGAATCGACTCAGAATAGGAAAAGGAGACGTTTAGGTCAATTTTATGCATTCTGGCGTTCGTAGATACAAGAAAACTGTTAAAATTCTTCAGAAACGTCACTTTTGAAGTGTTTTCTTGTACTTTTAAGCCAATCAGATACCCTACGGGCTCGGAAAGTGCAACGAAACCATCAAATTTTAGCTAGAAACTGTATTTTTGTCGATTTTTATTGAATTTGAACTATATTTCAACGTTTTTTGATGGTTCTGAGCCACCAAACACACTTAAAGCATGCAGAATCGACTCAGAATAGGAAAAGGAGACGTTTAGGTCAATTTAATGCATTCTGGCGTTCGTAGATACAAGAAAACTGTTAAAATTCTTCAGAAACGTCACTTTTGAAGTGTTTTCTTGTACTTTTAAGCCAATCAGATACCCTACGGGCTCGGAAAGTGCAACGAAACCATCAAATTTTAGCTAGAAACTGTATTTTTGTCGATTTTTATTGAATTTGAACTATATTTCAACGTTTTTTGATGGTTCTGAGCCACCAAACACACTTAAAGCATGCAGAATCGACTCAGAATAGGAAAAGGAGACGTTTAGGTCAATTTTATGCATTCTGGCGTTCGTAGATACAAGAAAACTGTTAAAATTCTTCAGAAACGTCACTTTTGAAGTGTTTTCTTGTACTTTTAAGCCAATCAGATACCCTACGGGCTCGGAAAGTGCAACGAAACCATCAAATTTTAGCTAGAAACTGTATTTTTGTCGATTTTTATTGAATTTGAACTATATTTCAACGTTTTTTGATAGTTCTGAGCCACCAAACACACTTAAAGCATGCAGAATCGACGCAGAATAGGAAAAGGAGACGTTTAGGTCAATTTTATGCATTCTGGCGTTCGTAGATACAAGAAAACTGTTAAAATTCTTCAGAAACGTCACTTTTGAAGTGTTTTCTTGTACTTTTAAGCCAATCAGATACCCTACGGGCTCGGAAAGTGCAACGAAACCATCAAATTTTAGCTAGAAACTGTATTTTTGTCGATTTTTATTGAATTTGAACTATATTTCAACGTTTTTTGATGGTTCTGAGCCACCAAACACACTTAAAGCATGCAGAATCGACTCAGAATAGGAAAAGGAGACGTTTAGGTCAATTTTATGCATTCTGGCGTTCGTAGATACAAGAAAACTGTTAAAATTCTTCAGAAACGTCACTTTTGAAGTGTTTTCTTGTACTTTTAAGCCAATCAGATACCCTACGGGCTCGGAAAGTGCAACGAAACCATCAAATTTTAGCTAGAAACTGTATTTTTGTCGATTTTTATTGAATTTGAACTATATTTCAACGTTTTTTGATGGTTCTGAGCCACCAAACACACTTAAAGCATGCAGAATCGACTCAGAATAGGAAAAGGAGACGTTTAGGTCAATTTTATGCATTCTGGCGTTCGTAGATACAAGAAAACTGTTAAAATTCTTCAGAAACGTCACTTTTGAAGTGTTTTCTTGTACTTTTAAGCCAATCAGATAACCTACGGGCTCGAAAAGTGCAACGAAACCATCAAATTTTAGCTAGAAACTGTATTTTTGTCGATTTTTATTGAATTTGAACTATATTTCAACGTTTTTTGATGGTTCTGAGCCACCAAACACACTTAAAGCATGCAGAATCGACTCAGAATAGGAAAAGGAGACGTTTAGGTCAATTTTATGCATTCTGGCGTTCGTAGATACAAGAAAACTGTTAAAATTCTTCAGAAACGTCACTTTTGAAGTGTTTTCTTGTACTTTTAAGCCAATCAGATACCCTACGGGCTCGGAAAGTGCAACGAAACCATCAAATTTTAGCTAGAAACTGTATTTTTGTCGATTTTTATTGAATTTGAACTATATTTCAACGTTTTTTGATGGTTCTGAGCCACCAAACACACTTAAAGCATGCAGAATCGACTCAGAATAGGAAAAGGAGACGTTTAGGTCAATTTTATGCATTCTGGCGTTCGTAGATACAAGAAAACTATTAAAATTCTTCAGAAACGTCACTTTTGAAGTGTTTTCTTGTAATTTTAAGCCAATCAGATGCCCTACGGGCTCGGAAAGTGCAACGAAACCATCAAATTTTAGCTAGAAACTGTATTTTTGTCGATTTTTATTGAATTTGAACTATATTTCAACGTTTTTTGATGGTTCTGAGCCACCAAACACACTTAAAGCATGCAGAATCGACTCAGAATAGGAAAAGGAGACGTTTAGGTCAATTTAATGCATTCTGGCGTTCGTAGATACAAGAAAACTGTTAAAATTCTTCAGAAACGTCACTTTTGAAGTGTTTTCTTGTACTTTTAAGCCAATCAGATACTCTACGGGCTCGGAAAGTGCAACGAAACCATCAAATTTTAGCTAGAAACTGTATTTTTGTCGATTTTTATTGAATTTGAACTACATTTCAACGTTTTTTGATGGTTCTGAGCCACCAAACACACTTAAAGCATGCAGAATCGACTCAGAATAGGGAAAGGAGACGTTTAGGTCAATTTTATGCATTCTGGCGTTCGTAGATACCAGAAAACTGTTAAAATTCTTCAGAAACGTCACTTTTGAAGTGTTTTCTTGTACTTTTAAGCCAATCAGATACCCTACGGGCTCGGAAAGTGCAACGAAACCATCAAATTTTAGCTAGAAACTCTATTTTTGTCGATTTTTATTGAATTTGAACTATATTTCAACGTTTTTTGATGGTTCTGAGCCACCAAACACACTTAAAGCATGCAGAATCGACTCAGAATAGGAAAAGGAGACGTTTAGGTCAATTTTATGCATTCTGGCGTTCGTAGATACAAGAAAACTGTTAAAATTCTTCAGAAACGTCACTTTTGAAGTGTTTTCTTGTACTTTTAACCCAATCAGATACCCTACGGGCTCGGAAAGTGCAACGAAACCATCAAATTTTAGCTAGAAACTGTATTTTTGTCGATTTTTATTGAATTTGAACTATATTTCAACGTTTTTTGATGGTTCTGAGCCACCAAACACTCTTAAAGCATGCAGAATCGACTCAGAATAGGAAAAGGAGACGTTTAGGTCAATTTAATGCATTCTGGCGTTCGTAGATACAAGAAAACTGTTAAAATTCTTCAGAAACGTCACTTTTGAAGTGTTTTCTTGTACTTTTAAGCCAATCAGATACTCTACGGGCTCGGAAAGTGCAACGAAACCATCAAATTTTAGCTAGAAACTGTATTTTTGTCGATTTTTATTGAATTTGAACTACATTTCAACGTTTTTTGATGGTTCTGAGCCACCAAACACACTTAAAGCATGCAGAATCGACTCAGAATAGGGAAAGGAGACGTTTAGGTCAATTTTATGCATTCTGGCGTTCGTAGATACCAGAAAACTGTTAAAATTCTTCAGAAACGTCACTTTTGAAGTGTTTTCTTGTACTTTTAAGCCAATCAGATACCCTACGGGCTCGGAAAGTGCAACGAAACCATCAAATTTTAGCTAGAAACTGTATTTTTGTCGATTTTTATTGAATTTGAACTATATTTCAACGTTTTTTGATGGTTCTGAGCCACCAAACACACTTAAAGCATGCAGAATCGACTCAGAATAGGAAAAGGAGACGTTTAGGTCAATTTTATGCATTCTGGCGTTCGTAGATACAAGAAAACTGTTAAAATTCTTCAGAAACGTCACTTTTGAAGTGTTTTCTTGTACTTTTAACCCAATCAGATACCCAACGGGCTCGGAAAGTGCAACGAAACCATCAAATTTTAGCTAGAAACTGTATTTTTGTCGATTTTTATTGAATTTGAACTATATTTCAACGTTTTTTGATGGTTCTGAGCCACCAAACACACTTAAAGCATGCAGAATCGACTCAGAATAGGAAAAGGAGACGTTTAGGTCAATTTTATGCATTCTGGCGTTCGTAGATACAAGAAAACTGTTAAAATTCTTCAGAAACGTCACTTTTGAAGTGTTTTCTTGTACTTTTAAGCCAATCAGATACCCTACGGGCTCGGAAAGTGCAACGAAACCATCAAATTTTAGCTAGAAACTGTATTTTTGTCGATTTTTATTGAATTTGAACTATATTTCAACGTTTTTTGATGGTTCTGAACCACCAAACACACTTAAAGCATGCAGAATCGACTCAGAATAGGAAAAGGAGACGTTTAGGTCAATTTTATGCATTCTGGCGTTCGTAGATACAAGAAAACTGTTAAAATTCTTCAGAAACGTCACTTTTGAAGTGTTTTCTTGTACTTTTAAGCCAATCAGATACCCTACGGGCTCGGAAAGTGCAACGAAACCATCAAATTTTAGCTAGAAACTGTATTTTTGTCGATTTTTATTGAATTTGAACTATATTTCAACGTTTTTTGATGGTTCTGAGCCACCAAACACACTTAAAGCATGCAGAATCGACTCAGAATAGGAAAAGGAGACGTTTAGGTCAATTTTATGCATTCTGGCGTTCGTAGAAACAAGAAAACTGTTAAAATTCTTCAGAAACGTCACTTTTGAAGTGTTTTCTTGTACTTTTAAGCCAATCAGATACCCAACGGGCTCGGAAAATGCAACGAAACCATCATATTTTAGCTAGAAACTGTATTTTTGTCGATTTTTATTGAATTTGAACTATATTTCAACGTTATTTGATGGTTCTGAGCCACCAAACACACTTAAAGCATGCAGAATCGACTCAGAATAGGAAAAGGAGACGTTTAGGTCAATTTTATGCATTCTGGCGTTCGTAGATACAAGAAAACTGTTAAAATTCTTCAGAAACGTCACTTTTGAAGTGTTTTCTTGTACTTTTAAGCCAATCAGATACCCTACGGGCTGGGAAAGTGCAACGAAACCATCAAATTTTAGCTAGAAACTGTATTTTTGTCGATTTTTATTGAATTTGAACTATATTTCAACGTTTTTTGATGGTTCTGAGCCACCAAACACACTTAAAGCATGCAGAATCGACTCAGAATAGGAAAATGAGACGTTTAGGTCAATTTTATGCATTCTGGCGTTCGTAGATACAAGAAAACTGTTAAAATTCTTCAGAAACGTCACTTTTGAAGTGTTTTCTTGTACTTTTAAGCCAATCAGATACCCAACGGGCTCGGAAAGTGCAACGAAACCATCAAATTTTAGCTAGAAACTGTATTTTTGTCGATTTTTATTGAATTTGAACTATATTTCAACGTTTTTTGATGGTTCTGAGCCACCAAACACACTTAAAGCATGCAGAATCGACTCAGAATAGGAAAAGGAGACGTTTAGGTCAATTTTATACATTCTGGCGTTCGTAGATACAAGAAAACTGTTAAAATTCTTCAGAAACGTCACTTTTGAAGTGTTTTCTTGTACTTTTAAGCCAATCAGATACCCTACGGGCTCGGAAAGTGCAACGAAACCATCAAATTTTAGCTAGAAACTGTATTTTTGTCGATTTTTATTGAATTTGAACTATATTTCAACGTTTTTTGATGGTTCTGAGCCACCAAACACACTTAAAGCATGCAGAATCGACTCAGAATAGGAAAAGGAGACGTTTAGGTCAATTTTATGCATTCTGGCGTTCGTAGATACAAGAAAACTGTTAAAATTCTTCAGAAACGTCACTTTTGAAGTGTTTTCTTGTACTTTTAAGCCAATCAGATACCCTACGGGCTCGGAAAGTGCAACGAAACCATCAAATTTTAGCTAGAAACTGTATTTTTGTCGATTTTTATTGAATTTGAACTATATTTCAACGTTTTTTGATGGTTCTGAGCCACCAAACACACTTAAAGCATGCAGAATCGACTCAGAATAGGAAAAGGAGACGTTTAGGTCAATTTTATGCATTCTGGCGTTCGTAGATACAAGAAAACTGTTAAAATTCTTCAGAAACGTCACTTTTGAAGTGTTTTCTTGTACTTTTAAGCCAATCAGATACCCTACGGGCTCGGAAAGTGCAACGAAACCATCAAATTTTAGCTAGAAACTGTATTTTTGTCGATTTTTATTGAATTTGAACTATATTTCAACGTTTTTTGATGGTTCTGAGCCACCAAACACACTTGAAGCATGCAGAATCGACTCAGAATAGGAAAAGGAGACGTTTAGGTCAATTTTATGCATTCTGGCGTTCGTAGATACAAGAAAACTGTTAAAATTCTTCAGAAACGTCACTTTTGAAGTGTTTTCTTGTACTTTTAAGCCAATCAGATACCCAACGGGCTCGGAAAGTGCAACGAAACCATCAAATTTTAGCTAGAAACTGTATTTTTGTCGATTTTTATTGAATTTGAACTATATTTCAACGTTTTTTGATGGTTCTGAGCCACCAAACACACTTAAAGCATGCAGAATCGACTCAGAATAGGAAAAGGAGACGTTTAGGTCAATTTTATGCATTCTGGCGTTCGTAGATACAAGAAAACTGTTAAAATTCTTCAGAAACGTCACTTTTGAAGTGTTTTCTTGTACTTTTAAGCCAATCAGATACCCGACGGGCTCGGAAAGTGCAACGAAACAATCAAATTTTAGCTAGAAACTGTATTTTTGTCGATTTTTATTGAATTTGAACTATATTTCAACGTTTTTTGATGGTTCTGAGCCACCAAACACACTTAAAGCATGCAGAATCGACTCAGAATAGGAAAAGGAGACGTTTAGGTCAATTTTATGCATTCTGGCGTTCGTAGATACAAGAAAACTGTTAAAATTCTTCAGAAACGTCACTTTTGAAGTGTTTTCTTGTACTTTTAAGCCAATCAGATACCCTACGGGCTCGGAAAGTGCAACGAAACCATCAAATTTTAGCTAGAAACTGTATTTTTGTCGATTTTTATTGAATTTGAACTATATTTCAACGTTTTTTGATGGTTCTGAGCCACCAAACACACTTAAAGCATGCAGAATCGACTCAGAATAGGAAAAGGAGACGTTTAGGTCAATTTTATGCATTCTGGCGTTCGTAGATACAAGAAAACTGTTAAAATTCTTCAGAAACGTCACTTTTGAAGTGTTTTCTTGTACTTTTAAGCCAATCAGATACCCTACGGGCTCGGAAAGTGCAACGAAACCATCAAATTTTAGCTAGAAACTGTATTTTTGTCGATTTTTATTGAATTTGAACTATATTTCAACGTTTTTTGATGGTTCTGAGCCACCAAACACACTTGAAGCATGCAGAATCGACTCAGAATAGGAAAAGGAGACGTTTAGGTCAATTTTATGCATTCTGGCGTTCGTAGATACAAGAAAACTGTTAAAATTCTTCAGAAACGTCACTTTTGAAGTGTTTTCTTGTACTTTTAAGCCAATCAGATACCCTACGGGCTCGGAAAGTGCAACGAAACCATCAAATTTTAGCTAGAAACTGTATTTTTGTCGATTTTTATTGAATTTGAACTATATTTCAACGTTTTTTGATGGTTCTGAGCCACCAAACACACTTAAAGCATGCAGAATCGACTCAGAATAGGAAAAGGAGACGTTTAGGTCAATTTTATGCATTCTGGCGTTCGTAGATACAAGAAAACTGTTAAAATTCTTCAGAAACGTCACTTTTGAAGTGTTTTCTTGTACTTTTAAGCCAATCAGATACCCGACGGGCTCGGAAAGTGCAACGAAACCCTCAAATTTTAGCTAGAAACTGTATTTTTGTCGATTTTTATTGAATTTGAACTATATTTCAACGTTTTTTGATGGTTCTGAGCCACCAAACACACTTAAAGCATGCAGAATCGACTCAGAATAGGAAAAGGAGACGTTTAGGTCAATTTTATGCATTCTGGCGTTCGTAGATACAAGAAAACTGTTAAAATTCTTCAGAAACGTCACTTTTGAAGTGTTTTCTTGTACTTTTAAGCCAATCAGATACCCTACGGGCTCGGAAAGTGCAACGAAACCATCAAATTTTAGCTAGAAACTGTATTTTTGTCGATTTTTATTGAATTTGAACTATATTTCAACGTTTTTTGATGGTTCTGAGCCACCAAACACACTTAAAGCATGCAGAATCGACTCAGAATAGGAAAAGGAGACGTTTAGGTCAATTTTATGCATTCTGGCGTTCGTAGATACAAGAAAACTGTTAAAATTCTTCAGAAACGTCACTTTTGAAGTGTTTTCTTGTACTTTTAAGCCAATCAGATAGCCTACGGGCTCGGAAAGTGCAACGAAACCATCAAATTTTAGCTAGAAACTGTATTTTTGTCGATTTTTATTGAATTTGAACTATATTTCAACGTTTTTTGATGGTTCTGAGCCACCAAACACACTTAAAGCATGCAGAATCGACTCAGAATAGGAAAAGGAGACGTTTAGGTCAATTTTATGCATTCTGGCGTTCGTAGATACAAGAAAACTGTTAAAATTCTTCAGAAACGTCACTTTTGAAGTGTTTTCTTGTACTTTTAAGCCAATCAGATACCCAACGGGCTCGGAAAGTGCAACGAAACCATCATATTTTAGCTAGAAACTGTATTTTTGTCGATTTTTATTGAATTTGAACTATATTTCAACGTTTTTTGATGGTTCTGAGCCACCAAACACACTTAAAGCATGCAGAATCGACTCAGAATAGGAAAAGGAGACGTTTAGGTCAATTTTATGCATTCTGGCGTTCGTAGATACAAGAAAACTGTTAAAATTCTTCAGAAACGTCACTTTTGAAGTGTTTTCTTGTACTTTTAAGCCAATCAGATACCCTACGGGCTGGGAAAGTGCAACGAAACCATCAAATTTTAGCTAGAAACTGTATTTTTGTCGATTTTTATTGAATTTGAACTATATTTCAACGTTTTTTGATGGTTCTGAGCCACCAAACACACTTAAAGCATGCAGAATCGACTCAGAATAGGAAAATGAGACGTTTAGGTCAATTTTATGCATTCTGGCGTTCGTAGATACAAGAAAACTGTTAAAATTCTTCAGAAACGTCACTTTTGAAGTGTTTTCTTGTACTTTTAAGCCAATCAGATACCCTACGGGCTCGGAAAGTGCAACGAAACCATCAAATTTTAGCTAGAAACTGTATTTTTGTCGATTTTTATTGAATTTGAACTATATTTCAACGTTTTTTGATGGTTCTGAGCCACCAAACACACTTAAAGCATGCAGAATCGACTCAGAATAGGAAAAGGAGACGTTTAGGTCAATTTTATACATTCTGGCGTTCGTAGATACAAGAAAACTGTTAAAATTCTTCAGAAACGTCACTTTTGAAGTGTTTTCTTGTACTTTTAAGCCAATCAGATACCCTACGGGCTCGGAAAGTGCAACGAAACCATCAAATTTTAGCTAGAAACTGTATTTTTGTCGATTTTTATTGAATTTGAACTATATTTCAACGTTTTTTGATGGTTCTGAGCCACCAAACACACTTAAAGCATGCAGAATCGACTCAGAATAGGAAAAGGAGACGTTTAGGTCAATTTTATGCATTCTGGCGTTCGTAGATACAAGAAAACTGTTAAAATTCTTCAGAAACGTCACTTTTGAAGTGTTTTCTTGTACTTTTAAGCCAATCAGATACCCTACGGGCTCGGAAAGTGCAACGAAACCATCAAATTTTAGCTAGAAACTGTATTTTTGTCGATTTTTATTGAATTTGAACTATATTTCAACGTTTTTTGATGGTTCTGAGCCACCAAACACACTTAAAGCATGCAGAATCGACTCAGAATAGGAAAAGGAGACGTTTAGGTCAATTTTATGCATTCTGGCGTTCGTAGATACAAGAAAACTGTTAAAATTCTTCAGAAACGTCACTTTTGAAGTGTTTTCTTGTACTTTTAAGCCAATCAGATACCCTACGGGCTCGGAAAGTGCAACGAAACCATCAAATTTTAGCTAGAAACTGTATTTTTGTCGATTTTTATTGAATTTGAACTATATTTCAACGTTTTTTGATGGTTCTGAGCCACCAAACACACTTGAAGCATGCAGAATCGACTCAGAATAGGAAAAGGAGACGTTTAGGTCAATTTTATGCATTCTGGCGTTCGTAGATACAAGAAAACTGTTAAAATTCTTCAGAAACGTCACTTTTGAAGTGTTTTCTTGTACTTTTAAGCCAATCAGATACCCTACGGGCTCGGAAAGTGCAACGAAACCATCAAATTTTAGCTAGAAACTGTATTTTTGTCGATTTTTATTGAATTTGAACTATATTTCAACGTTTTTTGATGGTTCTGAGCCACCAAACACACTTAAAGCATGCAGAATCGACTCAGAATAGGAAAAGGAGACGTTTAGGTCAATTTTATGCATTCTGGCGTTCGTAGATACAAGAAAACTGTTAAAATTCTTCAGAAACGTCACTTTTGAAGTGTTTTCTTGTACTTTTAAGCCAATCAGATACCCGACGGGCTCGGAAAGTGCAACGAAACCATCAAATTTTAGCTAGAAACTGTATTTTTGTCGATTTTTATTGAATTTGAACTATATTTCAACGTTTTTTGATGGTTCTGAGCCACCAAACACACTTAAAGCATGCAGAATCGACTCAGAATAGGAAAAGGAGACGTTTAGGTCAATTTTATGCATTCTGGCGTTCGTAGATACAAGAAAACTGTTAAAATTCTTCAGAAACGTCACTTTTGAAGTGTTTTCTTGTACTTTTAAGCCAATCAGATACCCTACGGGCTCGGAAAGTGCAACGAAACCATCAAATTTTAGCTAGAAACTGTATTTTTGTCGATTTTTATTGAATTTGAACTATATTTCAACGTTTTTTGATGGTTCTGAGCCACCAAACACACTTAAAGCATGCAGAATCGACTCAGAATAGGAAAAGGAGACGTTTAGGTCAATTTTATGCATTCTGGCGTTCGTAGATACAAGAAAACTGTTAAAATTCTTCAGAAACGTCACTTTTGAAGTGTTTTCTTGTACTTTTAAGCCAATCAGATACCCTACGGGCTCGGAAAGTGCAACGAAACCATCAAATTTTAGCTAGAAACTGTATTTTTGTCGATTTTTATTGAATTTGAACTATATTTCAACGTTTTTTGATGGTTCTGAGCCACCAAACACACTTGAAGCATGCAGAATCGACTCAGAATAGGAAAAGGAGACGTTTAGGTCAATTTTATGCATTCTGGCGTTCGTAGATACAAGAAAACTGTTAAAATTCTTCAGAAACGTCACTTTTGAAGTGTTTTCTTGTACTTTTAAGCCAATCAGATACCCTACGGGCTCGGAAAGTGCAACGAAACCATCAAATTTTAGCTAGAAACTGTATTTTTGTCGATTTTTATTGAATTTGAACTATATTTCAACGTTTTTTGATGGTTCTGAGCCACCAAACACACTTAAAGCATGCAGAATCGACTCAGAATAGGAAAAGGAGACGTTTAGGTCAATTTTATGCATTCTGGCGTTCGTAGATACAAGAAAACTGTTAAAATTCTTCAGAAACGTCACTTTTGAAGTGTTTTCTTGTACTTTTAAGCCAATCAGATACCCGACGGGCTCGGAAAGTGCAACGAAACCCTCAAATTTTAGCTAGAAACTGTATTTTTGTCGATTTTTATTGAATTTGAACTATATTTCAACGTTTTTTGATGGTTCTGAGCCACCAAACACACTTAAAGCATGCAGAATCGACTCAGAATAGGAAAAGGAGACGTTTAGGTCAATTTTATGCATTCTGGCGTTCGTAGATACAAGAAAACTGTTAAAATTCTTCAGAAACGTCACTTTTGAAGTGTTTTCTTGTACTTTTAAGCCAATCAGATACCCTACGGGCTCGGAAAGTGCAACGAAACCATCAAATTTTAGCTAGAAACTGTATTTTTGTCGATTTTTATTGAATTTGAACTATATTTCAACGTTTTTTGATGGTTCTGAGCCACCAAACACACTTAAAGCATGCAGAATCGACTCAGAATAGGAAAAGGAGACGTTTAGGTCAATTTTATGCATTCTGGCGTTCGTAGATACAAGAAAACTGTTAAAATTCTTCAGAAACGTCACTTTTGAAGTGTTTTCTTGTACTTTTAAGCCAATCAGATAGCCTACGGGCTCGGAAAGTGCAACGAAACCATCAAATTTTAGCTAGAAACTGTATTTTTGTCGATTTTTATTGAATTTGAACTATATTTCAACGTTTTTTGATGGTTCTGAGCCACCAAACACACTTAAAGCATGCAGAATCGACTCAGAATAGGAAAAGGAGACGTTTAGGTCGATTTTATGCATTCTGGCGTTCGTAGATACAAGAAAACTGTTAAAATTCTTCAGAAACGTCACTTTTGAAGTGTTTTCTTGTACTTTTAAGCCAATCAGATACCCTACGGGCTCGGAAAGTGCAACGAAACCATCAAATTTTAGCTAGAAACTGTATTTTTGTCGATTTTTATTGAATTTGAACTATATTTCAACGTTTTTTGATGGTTCTGAGCCACCAAACACACTTAAAGCATGCAGAATCGACTCAGAATAGGAAAAGGAGACGTTTAGGTCAATTTTATGCATTCTGGCGTTCGTAGATACAAGAAAACTGTTAAAATTCTTCAGAAACGTCACTTTTGAAGTGTTTTCTTGTACTTTTAAGCCAATCAGATACCCTACGGGCTCGGAAAGTGCAACGAAACCATCAAATTTTAGCTAGAAACTGTATTTTTGTCGATTTTTATTGAATTTGAACTATATTTCAACGTTTTTTGATGGTTCTGAGCCACCAAACACACTTAAAGCATGCAGAATCGACTCAGAATAGGAAAAGGTGACGTTTAGGTCAATTTTATGCATTCTGGCGTTCGTAGATACAAGAAAACTGTTAAAATTCTTCAGAAACGTCACTTTTGAAGTGTTTTCTTGTACTTTTAAGCCAATCAGATACCCTACGGGCTCGGAAAGTGCAACGAAACCATCAAATTTTAGCTAGAAACTGTATTTTTGTCGATTTTTATTGAATTTGAACTATATTTCAAAGTTTTTTGATGGCTCTGAGCCACCAAACACACTTAAAGCATGCAGAATCGACTCAGAATAGGAAAAGGAGACGTTTAGGTCAATTTTATGCATTCTGGCGTTCGTAGATACAAGAAAACTGTTAAAATTCTTCAGAAACGTCACTTTTGAAGTGTTTTCTTGTACTTTTAAGCCAATCAGATACCCTACGGGCTCGGAAAGTGCAACGAAACCATCAAATTTTAGCTAGAAACTGTATTTTTGTCGATTTTTATTGAATTTGAACTATATTTCAAAGTTTTTTGATGGTTCTGAGCCACCAAACACACTTAAAGCATGCAGAATCGACTCAGAATAGGAAAAGGAGACGTTTAGGTCAATTTTATGCATTCTGGCGTTCGTAGATACAAGAAAACTGTTAAAATTCTTCAGAAACGTCACTTTTGAAGAGTTTTCTTGTACTTTTAAGCCAATCAGATACCCAACGGGCTCGGAAAGTGCAACGAAACCATCAAATTTTAGCTAGAAACTGTATTTTTGTCGATTTTTATTGAATTTGAACTATATTTCAACGTTTTTTGATGGTTCTGAGCCACCAAACACACTTAAAGCATGCAGAATCGACTCAGAATAGGAAAAGGAGACGTTTAGGTCAATTTTATGCATTATGGCGTTCGTAGATACAAGAAAACTGTTAAAATTCTTCAGAAACGTCACTTTTGAAGTGTTTTCTTGTACTTTTAAGCCAATCAGATACCCTACGGGCTCGGAAAGTGCAACGAAACCATCAAATTTTAGCTAGAAACTGTATTTTTGTCGATTTTTATTGAATTTGAACTATATTTCAACGTTTTTTGATGGTTCTGAGCCACCAAACACACTTAAAGCATGCAGAATCGACTCAGAATAGGAAAAGGAGACGTTTAGGTCGATTTTATGCATTCTGGCGTTCGTAGATACAAGAAAACTGTTAAAATTCTTCAGAAACGTCACTTTTGAAGTGTTTTCTTGTACTTTTAAGCCAATCAGATACCCTACGGGCTCGGAAAGTGCAACGAAACCATCAAATTTTAGCTAGAAACTGTATTTTTGTCGATTTTTATTGAATTTGAACTATATTTCAACGTTTTTTGATGGTTCTGAGCCACCAAACACACTTAAAGCATGCAGAATCGACTCAGAATAGGAAAAGGAGACGTTTAGGTCAATTTTATGCATTCTGGCGTTCGTAGATACAAGAAAACTGTTAAAATTCTTCAGAAACGTCACTTTTGAAGTGTTTTCTTGTACTTTTAAGCCAATCAGATACCCTACGGGCTCGGAAAGTGCAACGAAACCATCAAATTTTAGCTAGAAACTGTATTTTTGTCGATTTTTATTGAATTTGAACTATATTTCAACGTTTTTTGATGGTTCTGAGCCACCAAACACACTTAAAGCATGCAGAATCGACTCAGAATAGGAAAAGGTGACGTTTAGGTCAATTTTATGCATTCTGGCGTTCGTAGATACAAGAAAACTGTTAAAATTCTTCAGAAACGTCACTTTTGAAGTGTTTTCTTGTACTTTTAAGCCAATCAGATACCCTACGGGCTCGGAAAGTGCAACGAAACCATCAAATTTTAGCTAGAAACTGTATTTTTGTCGATTTTTATTGAATTTGAACTATATTTCAAAGTTTTTTGATGGCTCTGAGCCACCAAACACACTTAAAGCATGCAGAATCGACTCAGAATAGGAAAAGGAGACGTTTAGGTCAATTTTATGCATTCTGGCGTTCGTAGATACAAGAAAACTGTTAAAATTCTTCAGAAACGTCACTTTTGAAGTGTTTTCTTGTACTTTTAAGCCAATCAGATACCCTACGGGCTCGGAAAGTGCAACGAAACCATCAAATTTTAGCTAGAAACTGTATTTTTGTCGATTTTTATTGAATTTGAACTATATTTCAAAGTTTTTTGATGGTTCTGAGCCACCAAACACACTTAAAGCATGCAGAATCGACTCAGAATAGGAAAAGGAGACGTTTAGGTCAATTTTATGCATTCTGGCGTTCGTAGATACAAGAAAACTGTTAAAATTCTTCAGAAACGTCACTTTTGAAGAGTTTTCTTGTACTTTTAAGCCAATCAGATACCCAACGGGCTCGGAAAGTGCAACGAAACCATCAAATTTTAGCTAGAAACTGTATTTTTGTCGATTTTTATTGAATTTGAACTATATTTCAACGTTTTTTGATGGTTCTGAGCCACCAAACACACTTAAAGCATGCAGAATCGACTCAGAATAGGAAAAGGAGACGTTTAGGTCAATTTTATGCATTATTGCGTTCGTAGATACAAGAAAACTGTTAAAATTCTTCAGAAACGTCACTTTTGAAGTGTTTTCTTGTACTTTTAAGCCAATCAGATACCCTACGGGCTCGGAAAGTGCAACGAAACCATCAAATTTTAGCTAGAAACTGTATTTTTGTCGATTTTTATTGAATTTGAACTATATTTCAACGTTTTTTGATGGTTCTGAGCCACCAAACACACTTAAAGCATGCAGAATCGACTCAGAATAGGAAAAGGAGACGTTTAGGTCAATTTTATGCATTCTGGCGTTCGTAGATACAAGAAAACTGTTAAAATTCTTCAGAAACGTCACTTTTGAAGTGTTTTCTTGTACTTTTAAGCCAATCAGATACCCTACGGGCTCGGAAAGTGCAACGAAACCATCAAATTTTAGCTAGAAACTGTATTTTTGTCGATTTTTATTGAATTTGAACTATATTTCAAAGTTTTTTGATGGTTCTGAGCCACCAAACACACTTAAAGCATGCAGAATCGACTCAGAATAGGAAAAGGAGACGTTTAGGTCAATTTTATGCATTCTGGCGTTCGTAGATACAAGAAAACTGTTAAAATTCTTCAGAAACGTCACTTTTGAAGTGTTTTCTTGTACTTTTAAGCCAATCAGATACCCTACGGGCTCTGAAAGTGCAACGAAACCATCAAATTTTAGCTAGAAACTGTATTTTTGTCGATTTTTATTGAATTTGAACTATATTTCAAAGTTTTTTGATGGTTCTGAGCCACCAAACACACTTAAAGCATGCAGAATCGACTCAGAATAGGAAAAGGAGACGTTTAGGTCAATTTTATGCATTCTGGCGTTCGTAGATACAAGAAAACTGTTAAAATTCTTCAGAAACGTCACTTTTGAAGTGTTTTCTTGTACTTTTAAGCCAATCAGATACCCTACGGGCTCGGAAAGTGCAACGAAACCATCAAATTTTAGCTAGAAACTGTATTTTTGTCGATTTTTATTGAATTTGAACTATATTTCAAAGTTTTTTGATGGTTCTGAGCCACCAAACACACTTAAAGCATGCAGAATCGACTCAGAATAGGAAAAGGAGACGTTTAGGTCAATTTTATGCATTCTGGCGTTCGTAGATACAAGAAAACTGTTAAAATTCTTCAGAAACGTCACTTTTGAAGAGTTTTCTTGTACTTTTAAGCCAATCAGATACCCAACGGGCTCGGAAAGTGCAACGAAACCATCAAATTTTAGCTAGAAACTGTATTTTTGTCGATTTTTATTGAATTTGAACTATATTTCAACGTTTTTTGATGGTTCTGAGCCACCAAACACACTTAAAGCTTGCAGAATCGACTCAGAATAGGAAAAGGAGACGTTTAGGTCAATTTTATGCATTATGGCGTTCGTAGATACAAGAAAACTGTTAAAATTCTTCAGAAACGTCACTTTTGAAGTGTTTTCTTGTACTTTTAAGCCAATCAGATACCCTACGGGCTCGGAAAGTGCAACGAAACCATCAAATTTTAGCTAGAAACTGTATTTTTGTCGATTTTTATTGAATTTGAACTATATTTCAACGTTTTTTGATGGTTCTGAGCCACCAAACACACTTAAAGCATGCAGAATCGACTCAGAATAGGAAAAGGAGACGTTTAGGTCAATTTTATGCATTCTGGCGTTCGTAGATACAAGAAAACTGTTAAAATTCTTCAGAAACGTCACTTTTGAAGTGTTTTCTTGTACTTTTAAGCCAATCAGATACCCTACGGGCTCGGAAAGTGCAACGAAACCATCAAATTTTAGCTAGAAACTGTATTTTTGTCGATTTTTATTGAATTTGAACTATATTTCAAAGTTTTTTGATGGTTCTGAGCCACCAAACACACTTAAAGCATGCAGAATCGACTCAGAATAGGAAAAGGAGACGTTTAGGTCAATTTTATGCATTCTGGCGTTCGTAGATACAAGAAAACTGTTAAAATTCTTCAGAAACGTCACTTTTGAAGTGTTTTCTTGTACTTTTAAGCCAATCAGATACCCTACGGGCTCGGAAAGTGCAACGAAACCATCAAATTTTAGCTAGAAACTGTATTTTTGTCGATTTTTATTGAATTTGAACTATATTTCAACGTTTTTTGATGGTTCTGAGCCACGAAACACACTTAAAACATGCAGAATCGACTCAGAATAGGAAAAGGAGACGTTTAGGTCAATTTTATGCATTCTGGCGTTCGTAGATACAAGAAAACTGTTAAAATTCTTCAGAAACGTCACTTTTGAAGTGTTTTCTTGTACTTTTAAGCCAATCAGATACCCTACGGGCTCGGAAAGTGCAACGAAACAATCAAATTTTAGCTAGAAACTGTATTTTTGTCGATTTTTATTGAATTTGAACTATATTTCAACGTTTTTTGATGGTTCTGAGCCACGAAACACACTTAAAGCATGCAGAATCGACTCAGAATAGGAAAAGGAGACGTTTAGGTCAATTTTATGCATTCTGGCGTTCGTAGATACAAGAAAACTGTTAAAATTCTTCAGAAACGTCACTTTTGAAGTGTTTTCTTGTACTTTTAAGCCAATCAGATACCCTACGGGCTCGGAAAGTGCAACGAAACCATCAAATTTTAGCTAGAAACTGTATTTTTGTCGATTTTTATTGAATTTGAACTATATTTCAACGTTTTTTGATGGTTCTGAGCCACCAAACACACTTAAAGCATGCAGAATCGACTCAGAATAGGAAAAGGAGATGTTTAGGTCAATTTTATGCATTCTGGCGTTCGTAGATACAAGAAAACTGTTAAAATTCTTCAGAAACGTCACTTTTGAAGTGTTTTCTTGTACTTTTAAGCCAATCAGATACCCTACGGGCTCGGAAAGTGCAACGAAACCATCAAATTTTAGCTAGAAACTGTATTTTTGTCGATTTTTATTGAATTTGAACTATATTTCAAAGTTTTTTGATGGTTCTGAGCCACCAAACACACTTAAAGCATGCAGAATCGACTCAGAATAGGAAAAGGAGACGTTTAGGTCAATTTTATGCATTCTGGCGTTCGTAGATACAAGAAAACTGTTAAAATTCTTCAGAAACGTCACTTTTGAAGTGTTTTCTTGTACTTTTAAGCCAATCAGAAACCCTACGGGCTCGGAAAGTGCAACGAAACCATCAAATTTTAGCTAGAAACTGTATTTTTGTCGATTTTTATTGAATTTGAACTATATTTCAACGTTTTTTGATGGTTCTGAGCCACGAAACACTTAAAGCATGCAGAATCGACTCAGAATAGGAAAAGGAGACGTTTAGGTCAATTTTATGCATTCTGGCGTTCGTAGATACAAGAAAACTGTTAAAATTCTTCAGAAACGTCACTTTTGAAGTGTTTTCTTGTACTTTTAAGCCAATCAGATACCCTACGGGCTCGGAAAGTGCAACGAAACCATCAAATTTTAGCTAGAAACTGTATTTTTGTCGATTTTTATTGAATTTGAACTATATTTCAATGTTTTTTGATGGTTCTGGGCCACCAAACACACTTAAAGCATGCAGAATCGACTCAGAATAGGAAAAGGAGACGTTTAGGTCAATTTTATGCATTCTGGCGTTCGTAGATACAAGAAAACTGTTAAAATTCTTCAGAAACGTCACTTTTGAAGTGTTTTCTTGTACTTTTAAGCCAATCAGATACCCTACGGGCTCGGAAAGTGAAACGAAACCATCAAATTTTAGCTAGAAACTGTATTTTTGTCGATTTTTATTGAATTTGAACTATATTTCAAAGTTTTTTGATGGTTCTGAGCCACCAAACACACTTAAAGCATGCAGAATCGACTCAGAATAGGAAAAGGAGACGTTTAGGTCAATTTTATGCATTCTGGCGTTCGTAGATACAAGAAAACTGTTAAAATTCTTCAGAAACGTCACTTTTGAAGTGTTTTCTTGTACTTTTAAGCCAATCAGATACCCTACGGGCTCGGAAAGTGCAACGAAACCATCAAATTGTATTTTTGTCGATTTTTATTGAATTTGAACTATATTTCAACGTTTTTTGATGGTTCTGAGCCACGAAACACACTTAAAGCATGCAGAATCGACTCAGAATAGGAAAAGGAGACGTTTAGGTCAATTTTATGCATTCTGGCGTTCGTAGATACAAGAAAACTGTTAAAATTCTTCAGAAACCTCACTTTTGAAGTGTTTTCTTGTACTTTTAAGCCAATCAGATACCCTACGGACTCGGAAAGTGCAACGAAACCATCAAATTTTAGCTATAAACTGAATTTTTGTCGATTTTTATTTAATTTGAACTATATTTCAACGTTTTTTGATGGTTCTGAGCCACCAAACACACTTAAAGCATGCAGAATCGACTCAGAATAGGAAAAGGAGACGTTTAGGTCAATTTTATGCATTCTGGCGTTCGTAGATACAAGAAAACTGTTAAAATTCTTCAGAAACGTCACTTTTGAAGTGTTTTCTTGTACTTTTAAGCCAATCAGATACCCTACGGGCTCGGAAAGTGCAACGAAACCATCAAATTTTAGCTAGAAACTGTATTTTTGTCGATTTTTATTGAATTTGAACTATATTTCAACGTTTTTTGATGGTTCTGAGCCACCAAACACACTTAAAGCATGCAGAATCGACTCAGAATAGGAAAAGGAGACGTTTAGGTCAATTTTATGCATTCTGGCGTTCGTAGATACAAGAAAACTGTTAAAATTCTTCAGAAACGTCACTTTTGAAGTGTTTTCTTGTACTTTTAAGCCAATCAGATACCCTACGGGCTCGGAAAGTGCAACGAAACCATCAAATTTTAGCTAGAAACTGTATTTTTGTCGATTTTTATTGAATTTGAACTATATTTCAACGTTTTTTGATGGTTCTGAGCCACCAAACACACTTAAAGCATGCAGAATCGACTCAGAATAGGAAAAGGAGACGTTTAGGTCAATCTTATGCATTCTGGCGTTCGTAGATACAAGAAAACTGTTAAAATTCTTCAGAAACGTCACTTTTGAAGTGTTTTCTTGTACTTTTAAGCCAATCAGATACCCTACGGGCTCGGAAAGTGCAACGAAACCATCAAATTTTAGCTAGAAACTGTATTTTTGTCGATTTTTATTGAATTTGAACTATATTTCAACGTTTTTTGATGGTTCTGAGCCACGAAACACACTTAAAGCATGCAGAATCGACTCAGAATAGGAAAAGGAGACGTTTAGGTCAATTTTATGCATTCTGGCGTTCGTAGATACAAGAAAACTGTTAAAATTCTTCAGAAACGTCACTTTTGAAGTGTTTTCTTGTACTTTTAAGCCAATCAGATACCCTACGGGCTCGGAAAGTGCAACGAAACCATCAAATTTTAGCTAGAAACTGTATTTTTGTCGATTTTTATTGAATTTGAACTATATTTCAACGTTTTTTGATGGTTCTGAGCCACCAAACACACTTAAAGCATGCAGAATCGACTCAGAATAGGAAAAGGAGACGTTTAGGTCAATTTTATGCATTCTGGCGTTCGTAGATACAAGAAAACTGTTAAAATTCTTCAGAAACGTCACTTTTGAAGTGTTTTCTTGTACTTTTAAGCCAATCAGATACCCTACGGGCTCGGAAAGTGCAACGAAACCATCAAATTTTAGCTAGAAACTGTATTTTTGTCGATTTTTATTGAATTTGAACTATATTTCAACGTTTTTTGATGGTTCTGAGCCACGAAACACACTTAAAGCATGCAGAATCGACTCAGAATAGGAAAAGGAGACGTTTAGGTCAATTTTATGCATTCTGGCGTTCGTAGATACAAGAAAACTGTTAAAATTCTTCAGAAACGTCACTTTTGAAGTGTTTTCTTGTACTTTTAAGCCAATCAGATACCCTACGGGCTCGGAAAGTGCTACGAAACCATCAAATTTTAGCTAGAAACTGTATTTTTGTCGATTTTTATTGAATTTGAACTATATTTCAACGTTTTTTGATGGTTCTGAGCCACCAAACACACTTAAAGCATGCAGAATCGACTCAGAATAGGAAAAGGAGACGTTTAGGTCAATTTTATGCATTCTGGCGTTCGTAGATACAAGAAAACTGTTAAAATTCTTCAGAAACGTCACTTTTGAAGTGTTTTCTTGTACTTTTAAGCCAATCAGATACCCTACGGGCTCGGAAAGTGCAACGAAACCATCAAATTTTAGCTAGAAACTGTATTTTTGTCGATTTTTATTGAATTTGAACTATATTTCAACGTTTTTTGATGGTTCTGAGCCACCAAACACACTTAAAGCATGCAGAATCGACTCAGAATAGGAAAAGGAGACGTTTAGGTCAATTTTATGCATTCTGGCGTTCGTAGATACAAGAAAACTGTTAAAATTCTTCAGAAACGTCACTTTTGAAGTGTTTTCTTGTACTTTTAAGCCAATCAGATACCCTACGGGCTCGGAAAGTGCAACGAAACCATCAAATTTTAGCTAGAAACTGTATTTTTGTCGATTTTTATTGAATTTGAACTATATTTCAACGTTTTTTGATGGTTCTGAGCCACGAAACACACTTAAAGCATGCAGAATCGACTCAGAATAGGAAAAGGAGACGTTTAGGTCAATTTTATGCATTCTGGCGTTCGTAGATACAAGAAAACTGTTAAAATTCTTCAGAAACGTCACTTTTGAAGTGTTTTCTTGTACTTTTAAGCCAATCAGATACCCTACGGGCTCGGAAAGTGCAACGAAACCATCAAATTTTAGCTAGAAACTGTATTTTTGTCGATTTTTATTGAATTTGAACTATATTTCAACGTTTTTTGATGGTTCTGAGCCACCAAACACACTTAAAGCATGCAGAATCGACTCAGAATAGGAAAAGGAGACGTTTAGGTCAATTTTATGCATTCTGGCGTTCGTAGATACAAGAAAACTGTTAAAATTCTTCAGAAACGTCACTTTTGAAGTGTTTTCTTGTACTTTTAAGCCAATCAGATACCCTACGGGCTCGGAAAGTGCAACGAAACCATCAAATTTTAGCTAGAAACTGTATTTTTGTCGATTTTTATTGAATTTGAACTATATTTCAACGTTTTTTGATGGTTCTGAGCCACCAAACACACTTAAAGCATGCAGAATCGACTCAGAATAGGAAAAGGAGACGTTTAGGTCAATTTTATGCATTCTGGCGTTCGTAGATACAAGAAAACTGTTAAAATTCTTCAGAAACGTCACTTTTGAAGTGTTTTCTTGTACTTTTAAGCCAATCAGATACCCTACGGGCTCGGAAAGTGCAACGAAACCATCAAATTTTAGCTAGAAACTGTATTTTTGTCGATTTTTATTGAATTTGAACTATATTTCAACGTTTTTTTGATGGTTCTGAGCCACCAAACACACTTAAAGCATGCAGAATCTACTCAGAATAGGAAAAGGAGACGTTTAGGTCAATTTTATGCATTCTGGCGTTCGTAGATACAAGAAAACTGTTAAAATTCTTCAGAAACGTCACTTTTGAAGTGTTTTCTTGTACTTTTAAGCCAATCAGATACCCTACGGGCTCGGAAAGTGCAACGAAACCATCAAATTTTAGCTAGAAACTGTATTTTTGTCGATTTTTATTGAATTTGAACTATATTTCAACGTTTTTTGATGGTTCTGAGCCACGAAACACACTTAAAGCATGCAGAATCGACTCAGAATAGGAAAAGGAGACGTTTAGGTCAATTTTATGCATTCTGGCGTTCGTAGATACAAGAAAACTGTTAAAATTCTTCAGAAACGTCACTTTTGAAGTGTTTTCTTGTACTTTTAAGCCAATCAGATACCCTACGGGCTCGGAAAGTGCAACGAAACCATCAAATTTTAGCTAGAAACTGTATTTTTGTCGATTTTTATTGAATTTGAACTATATTTCAACGTTTTTTGATGGTTCTGAGCCACCAAACACACTTAAAGCATGCAGAATCGACTCAGAATAGGAAAAGGAGACGTTTAGGTCAATTTTATGCATTCTGGCGTTCGTAGATACAAGAAAACTGTTAAAATTCTTCAGAAACGTCACTTTTGAAGTGTTTTCTTGTACTTTTAAGCCAATTAGATACCCCCACCAAACACACTTAAAGCATGCAGAATCGACTCAGAATAGGAAAAGGAGACGTTTAGGTCAATTTTATGCATTCTGGCGTTCGTAGATACAAGAAAACTGTTAAAATTCTTCAGAAACGTCACTTTTGAAGTGTTTTCTTGTACTTTTAAGCCACTCAGATACCCTACGGGCTCGGAAAGTGCAACGAAACCATCAAATTTTAGCTAGAAACTGTATTTTTGTCGATTTTTATTGAATTTGAACTATATTTCAACGTTTTTTGATGGTTCTGAGCCACCAAACACACTTAAAGCATGCAGAACCGACTCAGAATAGGAAAAGGAGATGTTTAGGTCAATTTTATGCATTCTGGCGTTCGTAGATACAAGAAAACTGTTAAAATTCTTCAGAAACGTCACTTTTGAAGTGTTTTCTTGTACTTTTAAGCCAATCAGATACCCTACGGGCTCGGAAAGTGCAACGAAACCATCAAATTTTAGCTAGAAACTGTATTTTTGTCGATTTTTATTGAATTTGAACTATATTTCAACGTTTTTTGATGGTTCTGAGCCACCAAACACACTTAAAGCATGCAGAATCGACTCAGAATAGGAAAAGGAGACGTTTAGGTCAATTTTATGCATTCTGGCGTTCGTAGATACAAGAAAACTGTTAAAATTCTTCAGAAACGTCACTTTTGAAGTGTTTTCTTGTACTTTTAAGCCAATCAGATACCCTACGGGCTCGGAAAGTGCAACGAAACCATCAAATTTTAGCTAGAAACTGTATTTTTGTCGATTTTTATTGAATTTGAACTATATTTCAACGTTTTTTGATGGTTCTGAGCCACCAAACACACTTAAAGCATGCAGAATCGACTCAGAATAGGAAAAGGAGACGTTTAGGTCAATTTTATGCATTCTGGCGTTCGTAGATACAAGAAAACTGTTAAAATTCTTCAGAAACGTCACTTTTGAAGTGTTTTCTTGTACTTTTAAGCCAATCAGATACCCTACGGGCTCGGAAAGTGCAACGAAACCATCAAATTTTAGCTAGAAACTGTATTTTTGTCGATTTTTATTGAATTTGAACTATATTTCAACGTTTTTTGATGGTTCTGAGCCACCAAATACACTTAAAGCATGCAGAATCGACTCAGAATAGGAAAAGGAGACCTTTAGGTCAATTTTATGCATTCTGGCGTTCGTAGATACAAGAAAACTGTTAAAATTCTTCAGAAACGTCACGTGTTTTCTTGTACTTTTAAGCCAATCAGATACCCTACGGGCTCGGAAAGTGCAACGAAACCATCAAATTTTAGCTAGAAACTGTATTTTTGTCGATTTTTATTGAATTTGAACTATATTTCAACGTTTTTTGATGGTTCTGAGCCACCAAACACACTTAAAGCATGCAGAATCGACTCAGAATAGGAAAAGGAGACGTTTAGGTCAATTTTATGCATTCTGGCGTTCGTAGATACAAGAAAACTGTTAAAATTCTTCAGAAACGTCACTTTTGAAGTGTTTTCTTGTACTTTTAAGCCAATCAGATACCCTACGGGCTCGGAAAGTGCAACGAAACCATCAAATTTTAGCTAGAAACTGTATTTTTGTCGATTTTTATTGAATTTGAACTATATTTCAACGTTTTTTGATGGTTCTGAGCCACCAAACACACTTAAAGCATGCAGAATCGACTCAGAATAGGAAAAGGAGACGTTTAGGTCAATTTTATGCATTCTGGCGTTCGTAGATACAAGAAAACTGTTAAAATTCTTCAGAAACGTCACTTTTGAAGTGTTTTCTTGTACTTTTAAGCCAATCAGAAACCCTACGGGCTCGGAAAGTGCAACGAAACCATCAAATTTTAGCTAGAAACTGTATTTTTGTCGATTTTTATTGAATTTGAACTATATTTCAACGTTTTTTGATGGTTCTGAGCCACCAAACACACTTAAAGCATGCAGAATCGACACAGAATAGGAAAAGGAGACGTTTAGGTCAATTTTATGCATTCTGGCGTTCGTAGATACAAGAAAACTGTTAAAATTCTTCAGAAACTTCACTTTTGAAGTGTTTTCTTGTACTTTTAAGCCAATCAGATACCCTACGGGCTCGGAAAGTGCAACGAAACCATCAAATTTTAGCTAGAAACTGTATTTTTGTCGATTTTTATTGAATTTGAACTATATTTCAACGTTTTTTGATGGTTCTGAGCCACCAAACACACTTAAAGCATGCAGAATCGACTCAGAATAGGAAAAGGAGACGTTTAGGTCAATTTTATGCATTCTGGCGTTCGTAGATACAAGAAAACTGTTAAAATTCTTCAGAAACGTCACTTTTGAAGTGTTTTCTTGTACTTTTAAGCCAATCAGATACCCCCACCAAACACACTTAAAGCATGCAGAATCGACTCAGAATAGGAAAAGGAGACGTTTAGGTCAATTTTATGCATTCTGGCGTTCGTAGATACAAGAAAACTGTTAAAATTCTTCAGAAACGTCACTTTTGAAGTGTTTTCTTGTACTTTTAAGCCACTCAGATACCCTACGGGCTCGGAAAGTGCAACGAAACCATCAAATTTTAGCTAGAAACTGTATTTTTGTCGATTTTTATTGAATTTGAACTATATTTCAACGTTTTTTGATGGTTCTGAGCCACCAAACACACTTAAAGCATGCAGAATAGACTCAGAATAGGAAAAGGAGACGTTTAGGTCAATTTTATGCATTCTGGCGTTCGTATATACAAGAAAACTGTTAAAATTCTTCAGAAACGTCACTTTTGAAGTGTTTTCTTGTACTTTTAAGCCAATCAGATACCCTACGGGCTCGCAAAGTGCAACGAAACCATCAAATTTTAGCTAGAAACTGTATTTTTGTCGATTTTTATTGAATTTGAACTATATTTCAACGTTTTTTGATGGTTCTGAGCCACCAAACACACTTAAAGCATGCAGAACCGACTCAGAATAGGAAAAGGAGACGTTTAGGTCAATTTTATGCATTCTGGCGTTCGTAGATACAAGAAAACTGTTAAAATTCTTCAGAAACGTCACTTTTGAAGTGTTTTCTTGTACTTTTAAGCCACTCAGATACCCTACGGGCTCGGAAAGTGCAACGAAACCATCAAATTTTAGCTAGAAACTGTATTTTTGTCGATTTTTATTGAATTTGAACTATATTTCAACGTTTTTTGATGGTTCTGAGCCACCAAACACACTTAAAGCATGCAGAATCGACTCAGAATAGGAAAAGGAGACGTGTAGGTCAATTTTATGTATTCTGGCGTTCGTAGATACAAGAAAACTGCTAAAATTCTTCAGAAACGTCACTTTTGAAGTGTTTTCTAGTACTTTTAAGCCAATCAGATACCCTACGGGCTCGGAAAGTGCAACGAAACCATCAAATTTTAGCTAGAAACTGTATTTTTGTCGATTTTTATTGAATTTGAACTATATTTCAACGTTTTTTGATGGTTCTGAGCCACCAAACACACTTAAAGCATGCAGAATCGACTCAGAATAGGAAAAGGAGACGTTTAGGTCAATTTTATGCATTCTGGCGTTCGTAGATACAAGAAAACTGTTAAAATTCTTCAGAAACGTCAATTTTGAAGTGTTTTCTTGTACTTTTAAGCCAATCAGATACCCTACGGGCTCGGAAAGTGCAACGAAACCATCAAATTTTAGCTAGAAACTGTATTTTTGTCGATTTTTATTGAATTTGAACTATATTTCAACGTTTTTTGATGGTTCTGAGCCACCAAACACACTTAAAGCATGCAGAATCTACTCAGAATAGGAAAAGGAGACGTTTAGGTCAATTTTATGCATTCTGGCGTTCGTAGATACAAGAAAACTGTTAAAATTCTTCAGAAACGTCACTTTTGAAGTGTTTTCTTGTACTTTTAAGCCAATCAGATACCCTACGGGCTCGGAAAGTGCAACGAAACCATCAAATTTTAGCTAGAAACTGTATTTTTGTCGATTTTTATTGAATTTGAACTATATTTCAACGTTTTTTGATGGTTCTGAGCCACCAAACACACTTAAAGCATGCAGAATCGACTCAGAATAGGAAAAGGAGACGTTTAGGTCAATTTTATGCATTCTGGCGTTCGTAGATACAAGAAAACTGTTAAAATTCTTCAGAAACGTCACTTTTGAAGTGTTTTCTTGTACTTTTAAGCCAATCAGTTACCCTACGGGCTCGGAAAGTGCAACGAAACCATCAAATTTTAGCTAGAAACTGTATTTTTGTCGATTTTTATTGAATTTGAACTATATTTCAACGTTTTTTGATGGTTCTGAGCCACCAAACACACTTAAAGCATGCAGAATCGACTCAGAATAGGAAAAGGAGACGTTTAGGTCAATTTTATGCATTCTGGCGTTCGTAGATACAAGAAAACTGTTAAAATTCTTCAGAAACGTCACTTTTGAAGTGTTTTCTTGTACTTTTATGCCAATCAGATACCCCCACCAAACACACTTAAAGCATGCAGAATCGACTCAGAATAGGAAAAGGCGACGTTTAGGTCAATTTTATGCATTCTGGCGTTCGTAGATACAAGAAAACTGTTAAAATTCTTCAGAAACGTCACTTTTGAAGTGTTTTCTTGTACTTTTAAGCCACTCAGATACCCTACGGGCTCGGAAAGTGCAACGAAACCATCAAATTTTAGCTAGAAACTGTATTTTTGTCGATTTTTATTGAATTTGAACTATATTTCAACGTTTTTTGATGGTTCTGAGCCACCAAACACACTTAAAGCATGCAGAACCGACTCAGAATAGGAAAAGGAGACGTTTAGGTCAATTTTATGCATTCTGGCGTTCGTAGATACAAGAAAACTGTTAAAATTCTTCAGAAACGTCACTTTTGAAGTGTTTTCTTGTACTTTTAAGCCACTCAGATACCCTACGGGCTCGGAAAGTGCAACGAAACCATCAAATTTTAGCTAGAAACTGTGTTTTTGTCGATTTTTATTGAATTTGAACTATATTTCAACGTTTTTTGATGGTTCTGAGCCACCAAACACACTTAAAGCATGCAGAATCGACTCAGAATAGGAAAAGGAGACGTTTAGGTCAATTTTATGCATTCTGGCGTTCGTAGATACAAGAAAACTGTTAAAATTCTTCAGAAACGTCACTTTTGAAGTGTTTTCTTGTACTTTTAAGCCACTCAGATACCCTACGGGTTCGGAAAGTGCAACGAAACCATCAAATTTTAGCTAGAAACTGTATTTTTGTCGATTTTTATTGAATTTGAACTTTATTTCAAAGTTTTTTGATGGTTCTGAGCCACCAAACACACTTAAAGCATGCAGAATCGACTCAGAATAGGAAAAGGAGACGTTTAGGTCAATTTTATGCATTCTGGCGTTCGTAGATACAAGAAAACTGTTAAAATTCTTCAGAAACGTCACTTTTGGAATGTTTTCTTGTACTTTTAAGCCACTCAGATATCCTACGGGCTCGGAAAGTGCAACGAAACCATCAAATTTTAGCTAGAAACTGTATTTTTGTCGATTTTTATTGAATTTGAACTATATTTCAAAGTTTTTTGATGGTTCTGAGCCACCAAACACACTTAAAGCATGCAGAATCGACTCAGAATAGGAAAAGGAGACGTTTAGGTCAATTTTATGCATTCTGGCGTTCGTAGATACAAGAAAACTGTTAAAATTCTTCAGAAACGTCACTTTTGAAGTGTTTTCTTGTACTTTTAAGCCACTCAGATACCCTACGGGCTCGGAAAGTGCAACGAAACCATCAAATTTTAGCTAGAAACTGTATTTTTGTCGATTTTTATTGAATTTGAACTATATTTCAAAGTTTTTTGATGGTTCTGAGCCACCAAACACACTTAAAGCATGCAGAATCGACTCAGAATAGGAAAAGGAGACGTTTAGGTCAATTTTATGCATTCTGGCGTTCGTAGATTCAAGAAAACTGTTAAAATTCTTCAGAAACGTCACTTTTGAAGTGTTTTCTTGTACTTTTAAGCCAATCAGATACCCTACGGGCTTGGAAAGTGCAACGAAACCATCAAATTTTAGCTAGAAACTGTATTTTTGTCGATTTTTATTGAATTTGAACTATATTTCAACGTTTTTTGATGGTTCTGAGCCACCAAACACACTTAAAGCATGCAGAATCGACTCAGAATAGGAAAAGGAGGCGTTTAGGTCAATTTTATGCATTCTGGCGTTCGTAGATACAAGAAAACTGTTAAAATTCTTCAGAAACGTCACTTTTGAAGTGTTTTCTTGTACTTTTAAGCCAATCAGATACCCTACGGGCTCGGAAAGTGCAACGAAACCATCAAATTTTAGCTAGAAACTGTATTTTTGTCGATTTTTATTGAATTTGAACTATATTTCAACGTTTTTTGATGGTTCTGAGCCACCAAACACACTTAAAGCATGCAGAATCGACTCAGAATAGGAAAAGGAGACGTTTAGGTCAATTTTATGCATTCTGGCGTTCGTAGATACAAGAAAACTGTTAAAATTCTTCAGAAACGTCACTTTTGAAGTGTTTTCTTGTACTTTTAAGCCAATCAGATACCCGACGGGCTCGGAAAATGCAACGAAACCATCAAATTTTAGCTAGAAACTGTATTTTTGTCGATTTTTATTGAATTTGAACTATATTTCAACGTTTTTTGATGGTTCTGAGCCACCAAACACACTTAAAGCATGCAGAATCAACTCAGAATAGGAAAAGGAGACCTTTAGGTCAATTTTATGCATTCTGGCGTTCGTAGATACAAGAAAACTGTTAAAATTCTTCAGAAACGTCACTTTTGAAGTGTTTTCTTGTACTTTTAAGCCAATCAGATACCCTACGGGCTCGGAAAGTGCAACGAAACCATCAAATTTTAGCTAGAAACTGTATTTTTGTCGATTTTTATTGAATTTGAACTATATTTCAACGTTTTTTGATGGTTCTGAGCCACCAAACACACTTAAAGCATGCAGAATCGACTCAGAATAGGAAAAGGAGACGTTTAGGTCAATTTTATGCATTCTGGCGTTCGTAGATACAAGAAAACTGTTAAAATTCTTCAGAAACGTCACTTTTGAAGTGTTTTCTTGTACTTTTAAGCCAATCAGATACCCTACGGGCTCGGAAAGTGCAACGAAACCATCAAATTTTAGCTAGAAACTGTATTTTTGTCGATTTTTATTGAATTTGAACTATATTTCAACGTTTTTTGATGGTTCTGAGCCACCAAACACACTTAAAGCATGCAGAATCGACTCAGAATAGGAAAAGGAGACGTTTAGGTCAATTTTATGCATTCTGGCGTTCGTAGATACAAGAAAACTGTTAAAATTCTTCAGAAACGTCACTTTTGAAGTGTTTTCTTGTACTTTTAAGCCAATCAGATACCCCCACCAAACACACTTAAAGCATGCAGAATCGACTCAGAATAGGAAAAGGAGACGTTTAGGTCAATTTTATGCATTCTGGCGTTCGTAGATACAAGAAAACTGTTAAAATTCTTCAGAAACGTCACTTTTGAAGTGTTTTCTTGTACTTTTAAGCCACTCAGATACCCTACGGGCTCGGAAAGTGCAACGAAACCATCAAATTTTAGCTAGAAACTGTATTTTTGTCGATTTTTATTGAATTTGAACTATATTTCAACGTTTTTTGATGGTTCTGAGCCACCAAACACACTTAAAGCATGCAGAACCGACTCAGAATAGGAAAAGGAGATGTTTAGGTCAATTTTATGCATTCTGGCGTTCGTAGATACAAGAAAACTGTTAAAATTCTTCAGAAACGTCACTTTTGAAGTGTTTTCTTGTACTTTTAAGCCACTCAGATACCCTACGGGCTCGGAAAGTGCAACGAAACCATCAAATTTTAGCTAGAAACTGTATTTTTGTCGATTTTTATTGAATTTGAACTATATTTCAACGTTTTTTGATGGTTCTGAGCCACCAAACACACTTAAAGCATGCAGAATCGACTCAGAATAGGAAAAGGAGACGTTTAGGTCAATTTTATGCATTCTGGCGTTCGTAGATACAAGAAAACTGTTAAAATTCTTCAGAAACGTCACTTTTGAAGTGTTTTCTTGTACTTTTAAGCCACTCAGATACCCTACGGGCTCGGAAAGTGCAACGAAACCATCAAATTTTAGCTAGAAACTGTATTTTTGTCGATTTTTATTGAATTTGAACTATATTTCAACGTTTTTTGATGGTTCTGAGCCACCAAACACACTTAAAGCATGCAGAATAGACTCAGAATAGGAAAAGGAGACGTTTAGGTCAATTTTATGCATTCTGGCGTTCGTATATACAAGAAAACTGTTAAAATTCTTCAGAAACGTCACTTTTGAAGTGTTTTCTTGTACTTTTAAGCCAATCAGATACCCTACGGGCTCGCAAAGTGCAACGAAACCATCAAATTTTAGCTAGAAACTGTATTTTTGTCGATTTTTATTGAATTTGAACTATATTTCAACGTTTTTTGATGGTTCTGAGCCACCAAACACACTTAAAGCATGCAGAACCGACTCAGAATAGGAAAAGGAGACGTTTAGGTCAATTTTATGCATTCTGGCGTTCGTAGATACAAGAAAACTGTTAAAATTCTTCAGAAACGTCACTTTTGAAGTGTTTTCTTGTACTTTTAAGCCACTCAGATACCCTACGGGCTCGGAAAGTGCAACGAAACCATCAAATTTTAGCTAGAAACTGTATTTTTGTCGATTTTTATTGAATTTGAACTATATTTCAACGTTTTTTGATGGTTCTGAGCCACCAAACACACTTAAAGCATGCAGAATCGACTCAGAATAGGAAAAGGAGACGTGTAGGTCAATTTTATGTATTCTGGCGTTCGTAGATACAAGAAAACTGTTAAAATTCTTCAGAAACGTCACTTTTGAAGTGTTTTCTAGTACTTTTAAGCCAATCAGATACCCTACGGGCTCGGAAAGTGCAACGAAACCATCAAATTTTAGCTAGAAACTGTATTTTTGTCGATTTTTATTGAATTTGAACTATATTTCAACGTTTTTTGATGGTTCTGAGCCACCAAACACACTTAAAGCATGCAGAATCGACTCAGAATAGGAAAAGGAGACGTTTAGGTCAATTTTATGCATTCTGGCGTTCGTAGATACAAGAAAACTGTTAAAATTCTTCAGAAACGTCACTTTTGAAGTGTTTTCTTGTACTTTTAAGCCAATCAGATACCCTACGGGCTCGGAAAGTGCAACGAAACCATCAAATTTTAGCTAGAAACTGTATTTTTGTCGATTTTTATTGAATTTGAACTATATTTCAACGTTTTTTGATGGTTCTGAGCCACCAAACACACTTAAAGCATGCAGAATCTACTCAGAATAGGAAAAGGAGACGTTTAGGTCAATTTTATGCATTCTGGCGTTCGTAGATACAAGAAAACTGTTAAAATTCTTCAGAAACGTCACTTTTGAAGTGTTTTCTTGTACTTTTAAGCCAATCAGATACCCTACGGGCTCGGAAAGTGCAACGAAACCATCAAATTTTAGCCAGAAACTGTATTTTTGTCGATTTTTATTGAATTTGAACTATATTTCAACGTTTTTTGATGGTTCTGAGCCACCAAACACACTTAAAGCATGCAGAATCGACTCAGAATAGGAAAAGGAGACGTTTAGGTCAATTTTATGCATTCTGGCGTTCGTAGATACAAGAAAACTGTTAAAATTCTTCAGAAACGTCACTTTTGAAGTGTTTTCTTGTACTTTTAAGCCAATCAGTTACCCTACGGGCTCGGAAAGTGCAACGAAACCATCAAATTTTAGCTAGAAACTGTATTTTTGTCGATTTTTATTGAATTTGAACTATATTTCAACGTTTTTTGATGGTTCTGAGCCACCAAACACACTTAAAGCATGCAGAATCGACTCAGAATAGGAAAAGGAGACGTTTAGGTCAATTTTATGCATTCTGGCGTTCGTAGATACAAGAAAACTGTTAAAATTCTTCAGAAACGTCACTTTTGAAGTGTTTTCTTGTACTTTTAAGCCAATCAGATACCCCCACCAAACACACTTAAAGCATGCAGAATCGACTCAGAATAGGAAAAGGCGACGTTTAGGTCAATTTTATGCATTCTGGCGTTCGTAGATACAAGAAAACTGTTAAAATTCTTCAGAAACGTCACTTTTGAAGTGTTTTCTTGTACTTTTAAGCCACTCAGATACCCAACGGGCTCGGAAAGTGCAACGAAACCATCAAATTTTAGCTAGAAACTGTATTTTTGTCGATTTTTATTGAATTTGAACTATATTTCAACGTTTTTTGATGGTTCTGAGCCACCAAACACACTTAAAGCATGCAGAACCGACTCAGAATAGGAAAAGGAGACGTTTAGGTCAATTTTATGCATTCTGGCGTTCGTAGATACAAGAAAACTGTTAAAATTCTTCAGAAACGTCACTTTTGAAGTGTTTTCTTGTACTTTTAAGCCACTCAGATACCCTACGGGCTCGGAAAGTGCAACGAAACCATCAAATTTTAGCTAGAAACTGTGTTTTTGTCGATTTTTATTGAATTTGAACTATATTTCAACGTTTTTTGATGGTTCTGAGCCACCAAACACACTTAAAGCATGCAGAATCGACTCAGAATAGGAAAAGGAGACGTTTAGGTCAATTTTATGCATTCTGGCGTTCGTAGATACAAGAAAACTGTTAAAATTCTTCAGAAACGTCACTTTTGAAGTGTTTTCTTGTACTTTTAAGCCACTCAGATACCCTACGGGCTCGGAAAGTGCAACGAAACCATCAAATTTTAGCTAGAAACTGTATTTTTGTCGATTTTTATTGAATTTGAACTATATTTCAACGTTTTTTGATGGTTCTGAGCCACCAAACACACTTAAAGCATGCAGAATCGACTCAGAATAGGAAAAGGAGACGTTTAGGTCAATTTTATGCATTCTGGCGTTCGTAGATACAAGAAAACTGTTAAAATTCTTCAGAAACGTCACTTTTGAAGTGTTTTCTTGTACTTTTAAGCCAATCAGATACCCTACGGGCTTGGAAAGTGCAACGAAACCATCAAATTTTAGCTAGAAACTGTATTTTTGTCGATTTTTATTGAATTTGAACTATATTTCAACGTTTTTTGATGGTTCTGAGCCACCAAACACACTTAAAGCATGCAGAATCGACTCAGAATAGGAAAAGGAGACGTTTAGGTCAATTTTATGCATTCTGGCGTTCGTAGATACAAGAAAACTGTTAAAATTCTTCAGAAACGTCACTTTTGAAGTGTTTTCTTGTACTTTTAAGCCAATCAGAAACCCTACGGGCTCGGAAAGTGCAACGAAACCATCAAATTTTAGCTAGAAACTGTATTTTCGTCGATTTTTATTGAATTTGAACTATATTTCAACGTTTTTTGATGGTTCTGAGCCACCAAACACACTTAAAGCATGCAGAATCGACTCAGAATAGGAAAAGGAGACGTTTAGGTCAATTTTATGCATTCTGGCGTTCGTAGATACAAGAAAACTGTTAAAATTCTTCAGAAACGTCACTTTTGAAGTGTTTTCTTGTACTTTTAAACCACTCAGATACCCTACGGGCTCGGAAAGTGCAACGAAACCATCAAATTTTAGCTAGAAACTGTATTTTTGTCGATTTTTATTGAATTTGAACTATATTTCAGCGTTTTTTGATGGTTCTGAGCCACCAAACACACTTAAAGCATGCAGAATCGACTCAGAATAGGAAAAGGAGACGTTTAGGTCAATTTTATGCATTCTGGCGTTCGTAGATACAAGAAAACTGTTAAAATTCTTCAGAAACGTCACTTTTGAAGTGTTTTCTTGTACTTTTAAGCCAATCAGATACCCTACGGGCTGGGAAAGTGCAACGAAACCATCAAATTTTAGCTAGAAACTGTATTTTTGTCGATTTTTATTGAATTTGAACTATATTTCAAAGTTTTTTGATGGTTCTGAACCACCAAACACACTTAAAGCATGCAGAATCGACTCAGAATAGAAAAAGGAGAGGTTTAGGTCAATTTTATGCATTCTGGCGTTCGTAGATACAAGAAAACTGTTAAAATTCTTCAGAAACGTCACTTTTGAAGTGTTTTCTTGTACTTTTAAGCCACTCAGATACCCTACGGGCTCGGAAAGTGCAACGAAACCATCAAATTTTAGCTAGAAACTGTATTTTTGTCGATTTTTATTGAATTTGAACTATATTTCAAAGTTTTTTGATGGTTCTGAGCCACCAAACACACTTAAAGCATGCAGAATCGACTCAGAATAGGAAAAGGAGACGTTTAGGTCAATTTTATGCATTCTGGCGTTCGTAGATACAAGAAAACTGTTAAAATTCTTCAGAAACGTCACTTTTGAAGTGTTTTCTTGTACTTTTAAGCCACTCAGATACCCTACGGGCTCGGAAAGTGCAACGAAACCATCAAATTTTAGCTAGAAACTGTATTTTTGTCGATTTTTATTGAATTTGAACTATATTTCAACGTTTTTTGATGGTTCTGAGCCACCAAACACACTTAAAGCATGCAGAATCGACTCAGAATAGGAAAAGGAGACGTTTAGTTCAATTTTATGCATTCTGGCGTTCGTAGATACAAGAAAACTGTTAAAATTCTTCAGAAACGTCACTTTTGAAGTGTTTTCTTGTACTTTTAAGCCACTCAGATACCCTACGGGCTCGGAAAGTGCAACGAAACCATCAAATTTTAGCTAGAAACTGTATTTTTGTCGATTTTTATTGAATTTGAACTATATTTCAACGTTTTTTGATGGTTCTGAGCCACCAAACACACTTAAAGCATGCAGAATCGACTCAGAATAGGAAAAGGAGACGTGTAGGTCAATTTTATGTATTCTGGCGTTCGTAGATACAAGAAAACTGTTAAAATTCTTCAGAAACGTCACTTTTGAAGTGTTTTCTAGTACTTTTAAGCCAATCAGATACCCTACGGGCTCGGAAAGTGCAACGAAACCATCAAATTTTAGCTAGAAACTGTATTTTTGTCGATTTTTATTGAATTTGAACTATATTTCAACGTTTTTTGATGGTTCTGAGCCACCAAACACACTTAAAGCATGCAGAATCGACTCAGAATAGGAAAAGAAGACGTTTAGGTCAATTTTATGCATTCTGGCGTTCGTAGATACAAGAAAACTGTTAAAATTCTTCAGAAACGTCACTTTTGAAGTGTTTTCTTGTACTTTTAAGCCAATCAGATACCCTACGGGCTCGGAAAGTGCAACGAAACCATCAAATTTTAGCTAGAAACTGTATTTTTGTCGATTTTTATTGAATTTGAACTATATTTCAACGTTTTTTGATGGTTCTGAGCCACCAAACACACTTAAAGCATGCAGAATCTACTCAGAATAGGAAAAGGAGACGTTTAGGTCAATTTTATGCATTCTGGCGTTCGTAGATACAAGAAAACTGTTAAAATTCTTCAGAAACGTCACTTTTGAAGTGTTTTCTTGTACTTTTAAGCCAATCAGATACCCTACGGGCTCGGAAAGTGCAACGAAACCATCAAATTTTAGCTAGAAACTGTATTTTTGTCGATTTTTATTGAATTTGAACTATATTTCAACGTTTTTTGATGGTTCTGAGCCACCAAACACACTTAAAGCATGCAGAATCGACTCAGAATAGGAAAAGGAGACGTTTAGGTCAATTTTATGCATTCTGGCGTTCGTAGATACAAGAAAACTGTTAAAATTCTTCAGAAACGTCACTTTTGAAGTGTTTTCTTGTACTTTTAAGCCAATCAGTTACCCTACGGGCTCGGAAAGTGCAACGAAACCATCAAATTTTAGCTAGAAACTGTATTTTTGTCGATTTTTATTGAATTTGAACTATATTTCAACGTTTTTTGATGGTTCTGAGCCACCAAACACACTTAAAGCATGCAGAATCGACTCAGAATAGGAAAAGGAGACGTTTAGGTCAATTTTATGCATTCTGGCGTTCGTAGATACAAGAAAACTGTTAAAATTCTTCAGAAACGTCACTTTTGAAGTGTTTTCTTGTACTTTTAAGCCAATCAGATACCCCCACCAAACACACTTAAAGCATGCAGAATCGACTCAGAATAGGAAAAGGCGACGTTTAGGTCAATTTTATGCATTCTGGCGTTCGTAGATACAAGAAAACTGTTAAAATTCTTCAGAAACGTCACTTTTGAAGTGTTTTCTTGTACTTTTAAGCCACTCAGATACCCTACGGGCTCGGAAAGTGCAACGAAACCATCAAATTTTAGCTAGAAACTGTATTTTTGTCGATTTTTATTGAATTTGAACTATATTTCAACGTTTTTTGATGGTTCTGAGCCACCAAACACACTTAAAGCATGCAGAACCGACTCAGAATAGGAAAAGGAGACGTTTAGGTCAATTTTATGCATTCTGGCGTTCGTAGATACAAGAAAACTGTTAAAATTCTTCAGAAACGTCACTTTTGAAGTGTTTTCTTGTACTTTTAAGCCACTCAGATACCCTACGGGCTCGGAAAGTGCAACGAAACCATCAAATTTTAGCTAGAAACTGTGTTTTTGTCGATTTTTATTGAATTTGAACTATATTTCAACGTTTTTTGATGGTTCTGAGCCACCAAACACACTTAAAGCATGCAGAATCGACTCAGAATAGGAAAAGGAGACGTTTAGGTCAATTTTATGCATTCTGGCGTTCGTAGATACAAGAAAACTGTTAAAATTCTTCAGAAACGTCACTTTTGAAGTGTTTTCTTGTACTTTTAAGCCAGTCAGATACCCTACGGGCTCGGAAAGTGCAACGAAACCATCAAATTTTAGCTAGAAACTGTATTTTTGTCGATTTTTATTGAATTTGAACTATATTTCAACGTTTTTTGATGGTTCTGAGCCACCAAACACACTTAAAGCATGCAGAATCGACTCAGAATAGGAAAAGGAGACGTTTAGGTCAATTTTATGCATTCTGGCGTTCGTAGATACAAGAAAACTGTTAAAATTCTTCAGAAACGTCACTTTTGAAGTGTTTTCTTGTACTTTTAAGCCAATCAGATACCCTACGGGCTTGGAAAGTGCAACGAAACCATCAAATTTTAGCTAGAAACTGTATTTTTGTCGATTTTTATTGAATTTGAACTATATTTCAACGTTTTTTGATGGTTCTGAGCCACCAAACACACTTAAAGCATGCAGAATCGACTCAGAATAGAAAAAGGAGACGTTTAGGTCAATTTTATGCATTCTGGCGTTCGTAGATACAAGAAAACTGTTAAAATTCTTCAGAAACGTCACTTTTGAAGTGTTTTCTTGTACTTTTAAGCCACTCAGATACCCTACGGGTTCGGAAAGTGCAACGAAACCATCAAATTTTAGCTAGAAACTGTATTTTTGTCGATTTTTATTGAATTTGAACTTTATTTCAAAGTTTTTTGATGGTTCTGAGCCACCAAACACACTTAAAGCATGCAGAATCGACTCAGAATAGGAAAAGGAGACGTTTAGGTCAATTTTATGCATTCTGGCGTTCGTAGATACAAGAAAACTGTTAAAATTCTTCAGAAACGTCACTTTTGAAGTGTTTTCTTGTACTTTTAAGCCACTCAGATATCCTACGGGCTCGGAAAGTGCAACGAAACCATCAAATTTTAGCTAGAAACTGTATTTTTGTCGATTTTTATTGAATTTGAACTATATTTCAAAGTTTTTTGATGGTTCTGAGCCACCAAACACACTTAAAGCATGCAGAATCGACTCAGAATAGGAAAAGGAGACGTTTAGGTCAATTTTATGCATTCTGGCGTTCGTAGATACAAGAAAACTGTTAAAATTCTTCAGAAACGTCACTTTTGAAGTGTTTTCTTGTACTTTTAAGCCACTCAGATACCCTACGGGCTCGGAAAGTGCAACGAAACCATCAAATTTTAGCTAGAAACTGTATTTTTGTCGATTTTTATTGAATTTGAACTATATTTCAAAGTTTTTTGATGGTTCTGAGCCACCAAACACACTTAAAGCATGCAGAATCGACTCAGAATAGGAAAAGGAGACGTTTAGGTCAATTTTATGCATTCTGGCGTTCGTAGATTCAAGAAAACTGTTAAAATTCTTCAGAAACGTCACTTTTGAAGTGTTTTCTTGTACTTTTAAGCCAATCAGATACCCTACGGGCTTGGAAAGTGCAACGAAACCATCAAATTTTAGCTAGAAACTGTATTTTTGTCGATTTTTATTGAATTTGAACTATATTTCAACGTTTTTTGATGGTTCTGAGCCACCAAACACACTTAAAGCATGCAGAATCGACTCAGAATAGATAAAGGAGACGTTTAGGTCAATTTTATGCATTCTGGCGTTCGTAGATACAAGAAAACTGTTAAAATTCTTCAGAAACGTCACTTTTGAAGTGTTTTCTTGTACTTTTAAGCCACTCAGATACCCTACGGGCTCGGAAGGTGCAACGAAACCATCAAATTTTAGCTAGAAACTGTATTTTTGTCGATTTTTATTGAATTTGAACTATATTTCAAAGTTTTTTGATGGTTCTGAGCCACCAAACACACTTAAAGCATGCAGAATCGACTCAGAATAGGAAAAGGAGACGTTTAGGTCAATTTTATGCATTCTGGCGTTCGTAGATACAAGAAAACTGTTAAAATTCTTCAGAAACGTCACTTTTGAAGTGTTTTCTTGTACTTTTAAGCCACTCAGATACCCTACGGGCTCGGAAAGTGCAACGAAACCATCAAATTTTAGCTAGAAACTGTATTTTCGTCGATTTTTATTGAATTTGAACTATATTTCAACGTTTTTTGATGGTTCTGAGCCACCAAACACACTTAAAGCATGCAGAATCGACTCAGAATAGGAAAAGGAGACGTTTAGGTCAATTTTATGCATTCTGGCGTTCGTAGATACAAGAAAACTGTTAAAATTCTTCAGAAACGTCACTTTTGAAGTGTTTTCTTGTACTTTTAAGCCAATCAGAAACCCTACGGGCTCGGAAAGTGCAACGAAACCATCAAATTTTAGCTAGAAACTGTATTTTCGTCGATTTTTATTGAATTTGAACTATATTTCAACGTTTTTTGATGGTTCTGAGCCACCAAACACACTTAAAGCATGCAGAATCGACTCAGAATAGGAAAAGGAGACGTTTAGGTCAATTTTATGCATTCTGGCGTTCGTAGATACAAGAAAACTGTTAAAATTCTTCAGAAACGTCACTTTTGAAGTGTTTTCTTGTACTTTTAAGCCACTCAGATACCCTACGGGCTCGGAAAGTGCAACGAAACCATCAAATTTTAGCTAGAAACTGTATTTTTGTCGATTTTTATTGAATTTGAACTATATTTCAGCGTTTTTTGATGGTTCTGAGCCACCAAACACACTTAAAGCATGCAGAACCGACTCAGAATAGGAAAAGGAGACGTTTAGGTCAATTTTATGCATTCTGGCGTTCGTAGATACAAGAAAACTGTTAAAATTCTTCAGAAACGTCACTTTTGAAGTGTTTTCTTGTACTTTTAAGCCACTCAGATACCCTACGGGCTCGGAAAGTGCAACGAAACCATCAAATTTTAGCTAGAAACTGTATTTTTGTCGATTTTTATTGAATTTGAACTATATTTCAAAGTTTTTTGATGGTTCTGAGCCACCAAACACACTTAAAGCATGCAGAATCGACTCAGAATAGGAAAAGGAGACGTTTCGGTCAATTTTATGCATTCTGGCGTTCGTAGATACAAGAAAACTGTTAAAATTCTTCAGAAACGTCACTTTTGAAGTGTTTTCTTGTACTTTTAAGCCACTCAGATACCCAACGGGCTCGGAAAGTGCAACGAAACCATCAAATTTTAGCTAGAAACTGTATTTTTGTCGATTTTTATTGAATTTGAACTATATTTCAACGTTTTTTGATGGTTCTGAGCCACCAAACACACTTAAAGCATGCAGAATCGACTCAGAATAGGAAAAGGAGACGTTTAGGTCAATTTTATGCATTCTGGCGTTCGTAGATACAAGAAAACTGTTAAAATTCTTCAGAAACGTCACTTTTGAAGTGTTTTCTTGTACTTTTAAGCCAATCAGATACCCTACGGGCTTGGAAAGTGCAACGAAACCATCAAATTTTAGCTAGAAACTGTATTTTCGTCGATTTTTATTGAATTTGAACTATATTTCAACGTTTTTTGATGGTTCTGAGCCACCAAACACACTTAAAGCATGCAGAATCGACTCAGAATAGGAAAAGGAGACGTTTAGGTCAATTTTATGCATTCTGGCGTTCGTAGATACAAGAAAACTGTTAAAATTCTTCAGAAACGTCACTTTTGAAGTGTTTTCTTGTACTTTTAAACCACTCAGATACCCTACGGGCTCGGAAAGTGCAACGAAACCATCAAATTTTAGCTAGAAACTGTATTTTTGTCGATTTTTATTGAATTTGAACTATATTTCAGCGTTTTTTGATGGTTCTGAGCCACCAAACACACTTAAAGCATGCAGAACCGACTCAGAATAGGAAAAGGAGACGTTTAGGTCAATTTTATGCA